>NC_080041.1:60223679-60523679 GCF_012489685.1 Lotus japonicus | reverse complement strand
ATCCATATGGGCTTAACCTCTAACATTGCTTCCTTAAATGAATGGCCCTAATACTATGTTGTTTCTTCCTTTTTTTCCCATTCTTCATTACTTTACTTTACATTGCATCGTTCTCCTCAATAGCCACTAATACTCAATTTCTCCAAGATGCATATTGCATATATACAAAGCTTTCTTCTGATCTAACTTTCAGATCTACATGTTCACAAATAAGTATTCGTAGATTACAACTTCTCTTATTTTTTCTTGAGAAAATGAGAAAGTCCAAATTTACTTAGATTGTGAAAATTTTATCTAGGCGGGTTTAACTTAATTTCATCATACTTTATATTAGGTTTAGTATGAACAAACTATGAGTTATTTGTAACCAAATAAAAAACTATGAATTATTTACTTTTTACATATTTATTACTTTCAAGTTTATATGTAAACGTTAATATAATTATAATTTTTACTAATACTTAATTTTATGATAATGAATAGCAAAACCTAATATTAACAAAGAACAAATTTTGTATTTAAATACATATATTATTGAATTCATATGAGTCTTTCACAGGAAAAAAATTACATTAAAACTTAGTGAATTCCATGACATACATTATTACTTTAAATTTGTTGAATCATTATCAAGTAATAATTAATATTAACAATAAACTTTAAAAGTTAAAGACCATTCAATAAAAAAACCTCCACTATCCATTTCCCTTTAAACTTCATCCATTAATATTAATTAGTCTATAGTTTTCTATTATTAACCTTAAAATTATTTTAAATGAATTTATTATTGTTTAATTCATATGAGTTATAGAAGATATCACTAAAAAAAGATATACATAATAAATACTAAAATAAAAATCATAAACATGTGATGCAAAAAAAATCTCCCCTTGAACTTCAACCATTAATGTTATTCTATACTTGCTTTCTACTGCTAACCTCAAAATTATTTTAAATGAGTTTATTATTATTTAATATTAAATAAGATCGTACAAAAAAACACTACTTCTATTTGTAAAGTACAATAAAATTGTTATATCAAAAGAATAAATTCAAAGCATCAATAATTTTTCGTTGTAACAAAAAAAAGATAAACAAGGATAAACAACACAAATAAATAAAAAATACACTCATAAAAAAAACGTACGAAAAAAAAACACAATTAAAAACATAAATTAACACTTCGACAAAAAAACATAATTATCACAAATAATATAATTTTTTCTCCTTTCCATACGAATAAATCATAAAAAAAACCATAAGAGAACACAATACAAAATAAAAATGAATGCCCCCGTGCAACGCACGGGTAAAAAATACTAGTACTTAAGCCAGTATGTTGAAAATGCAAAAAATTTCCACAAAACAGACCTAGTTGAATAATGTTTTTCCAGAACTAGAAAACTAGCTTATTCACATATGACAGAAATCAATAAAATTGATTTTTTTTAGCAAATGAATTGTTTTTTCACTTAAAATATATTATGAAGACTCAAATTAGGTTTGGTTCTCTTTTTTTTATTCAAATCGTTGCCAAACAGTGGAGACTAGCCCCTTACAGAACATAAAGAATCAAACATAAAAGCAAGATAATAGAAGGAAGGAAGTTGATCATACACCCTCAAACCACCAGGCAACACTAAGCCATTCTTTAGGCTTGGTTCTCTAGTCCCTAACACGTATCACTTAGTTCTCACCAGTGGCCAAAATACATGTGAAGGCAATTAACAAAGGATAATGGAAAAGACATGATTCTTAAATAGATAAAGCTTGGGGAAAAGTGAAACTGAAAACCAAATTTCAAGGAATCACCCAGCAGTACAAACGGCTAGGTTCCTTCAGTGATACCATCATAAAGAAACACAATGGTTACATCATTTCTTCCAGCTATCCTACATAATTCAGTTCTAGTTTTCCTTTGTCAGACTACAATTATCAAAACAAGTTACAAAATCCTGTTCCTAAACCATTCCATCACTGAGTCTTTTGATTCAGAAACTGAAAAAAACTATTATATGGAGCTAAAGTTGTTGGAAGCCTTGAAATTGGCGGCAATTTCACAGCTAACTACATGAACTATTGTTCTGTGCTTGTTAATTCTAGGATTATTGGCACTTTGGCACAAACTCAGAAAACTAACCTTCAATGATGATGAATAAAAAGCTAAAGATAATTGGTATTTTTCATTAATGCACAGAAGCGCAAATGTGCACAAATATATACACGCATGATAGCAACAACATATCAGAGTTTGTTGCACATTCAAATTCAAATATCAGGAAGGTTTAAATACTCTGGAGGTCCTTGAAATTTTCTACCGTACGAAAATAAGTCCCTGAATGTTTTTTTTTTCCGATTCTGAATCCCTGAATTTTGTTTTAATCAGAATAAGTCCCTACTCGTTTTTCCAGCCTATGTGGCTCAATTTTTGTTGAGTCATTTATTCCAGGTGGTTTTTTTTTTTAAATACACATGGATTAAAAAAATAAAATTAAACACTTAAATTTAAAATTAAAATCTTATTGACCTAATTAACCCTAAATCTAATTAACCCTAAATCCCTAAAAAGATTTTAATTTCAAATTTAAATGTTTGAAATTAAAATCTTATTAACCTAATTAACCATAAATCCCTAAACCTAATTAACCCTAAATCCCTAAAAAGATTTTAATTTTAAATCAAAATGTTTAATTTTATTTTTTTAATCCATGTGTATTTAAAAAAAAAAGAAAAGCCACGTGGAATAAATGACTCAACAAAAATTGTGTCACATAGGCTGGAAACACGAGTAGGGACTTATTATGATTAAAATTTTTTTTTCAGGGATTCGGAATCGGAAAAAAAAAATTTAGGGACTTATTTTCGTACTGCAGACAATTTCAGGGACCTCCATAGTATTTAAGCCTATCATGAAACTATATCCTATAAAAACTATCCAAGAATCTTGCTATTTGTTACAACAAATAAGCAACAGAACTTAATTAATAGATTACTAGAAAGTGGCTTTGTGAGCAAATCCGCTAATTGATGACTAGATGGAACATGAGAACTTCAATTTGATAGACTCAAAGCAGTAACAGAGGAAAAACTGAAGAAAACAAAGAGAAATTCAGAAAAGTTGATTACTGGATTAACTAAGAAAGAAAGGGAACCAAACTCAGGGTATTCGAGAGACCTTGAACTCTCCTTAAGTCTAGTCCAGTCATTTCCTTGAGATAATCATGCTCTGTTAATGAGTAATTTGAGTATTCAATTTCTTCTTATTTATTAATTTTTAAGTTTTCTTTCCCTACATTTTCTCTTCAACCAAACAATTATAAAATCACTCTATTTTCATCTTCTTTTCTCTTCTCTTTATCTTCTTTATATTCATTTTCTTTCTCTTTATTCTCCTCTCCCAACCTAACATTAGGTAAATGTACCCATGTTTTATCGTCTTCACTTTCTCCCTGTTGCTACTCATTATGTTTGTTTTTCATGGATGCATCATCACATCTTATTTAGCAAGCCAGACCCGAAGTTAGGCAAGTCAGACCCACAATTACTTAGGGGTCCTTCTATAAATACAAAGTCTTAACATTACATTTCTTAAAGCACGTAGGAGGGAATTCATAAACATTATTAAAAGAAACTAAATTTGGTCTAAAAAAAGGAGAGCTTGATCTGTTTGTTCGTGGCTCTCAGAGTTAATCCTCATCACTCTACTATGTCATATTCACTCATGAATCCTAAATAAACTAGTAAGTAGCTCGTGCAATGCACAGGTTTTGAAATTTTCATTTATTTAAATTATTTTTATATATTAATTTATTATATTAAAAATCATTTTCAAAAAATCAGTTAAAAGTGTTTTAATAACCACATAAATAGTTGAATATTTGTAAAAAAGCATTTCTAGAATAATACTAAAAACTTATTTTCCGATATGTATAAAAAAGAATAATACTACAAAATAGAATAAGAGATTTTTTTATGGCTCATTTGGTACGCTGTATAGTATAAGACCTGATAGTATTAGACTTGATTGTATAAGGCCTGATAGTATAAGGCCTGATAAAATTTAATACTATACAGCGTTTGGTGAGACATTGTATAACTTGTTGTATTGTTTAACTTAATACAATCATATGTTTGGTGGAGTAGTGAATAATGATGGATAGTATAAAAAAGAAATATTTGTACAAAAATACCCTTAATACAAAGAAAACACAAAACAAACAACACCCCCCAATTATGCAGCAAATATGCAGCAACAGAACAAGCAGCAAGAAAAAACCCGAACACTAACTAGGCAAATAAACCAAAACTGGGGAAAATAACAGCACCAAGAACGAGGAACGCTACAACATATAAGTACTATGAGTCTCCAATTGAAGGTGAAAATTGCTTTCAAAATCCACTCCAGGCCCCACTAAGAACACGCCAGTAACCCCCCAGAAATAAAAAAAAATTCACCAGAACTTGTGCTATTTAATATACATATTTTTCCTTTCAAAAATTAAAAAAAGAATGCAAGCAGGGGCCATGGGCAGCAAACAATCACATGAACCCCAAGAAAGGTAACACGGCCCTCATCTTCAAAAAGGTTTGGATCACACATAGAAATTGTCTCAAACAATTGAGAAAACATTGCCACACCTAGATATGGAACATTAACAATTAACATGAATTGAATAACCTAATTAGATTTCAAAAGAATGGCGAATTTGGGGAAAACACAGTTTTTATAAATCTAACAGGTAGACAAGGGTTCAAGAAAATAGAACATATGAGGAATTGTAAAATTGCCATGGAGGAGGAAGGAAAGGAAGGTGGAACGATGAAGAAGATGGGGTGCAAAAACGTGACAGCAAGAAACGTCGAACGTATAGATGAATGAGGTTAGGGTTGGATATTTTTAAGTTGCTAATACATCAAAACTTATCAGGTCTTATCCTCCCTTTAGATGATGGATTAAATTATCCATCATTTTGATGTATTAGAAGGGGTTGATGGATAAAGTAATCCAATACGATGTAACCACCAAACAACTGATAAGCCCATAACGTATTGTATAAGCTTATACAATCAGGCCTAAAACGGTGCACCAAACGGGCCCTTATTCTTTCTTATACACTGTTTGGGGTGGTTTTCAATTTTAAGTTGTCAAATTTTGAAAAACCAAAACCAGGTTTTAGTTTCAGTTTTGTAATTTTGGTTTCCAATCTTCAAAAGTTGTTGCAAATCTGGACTAAGGTGGGTTGGTCCATCCATGTTCACTGCACCGTTAATGAGCTTAAAATGAGATAAAAATAAAATATGAGAAAAAAAAATGAGAAGTTCAATGGTAGCGAAAAAAAGTATAGGATACAAATAACCAAATCAAAATTTGTGGCAAACAACATGTACAGGCAGAATATTGGCATTATAATTGAAGAAGTTACATGATTTTTTTCAGAAGTTCAAAAAAGTACTTGAAAATGAGTAATTGACTCCATCTGATTATTCATACTCAGTAATACTATAAACTAGAAATTAAGCCCGTGCGTTGCACGGGTTTATTTTTAAGTTATGTGTCTAATATTTGTAAAAATAATTTAGGTAATATGAAAAATTATAGAATAGTAGATAATTAGGAATATGATAAACATATGTGATGTACTGAAATTAATGAAGCTCAATAAAGAATTTATTGTACCCTAATTTTTTAGTATTTTTTTTTATAAACATTTGGTACCGGGTCACCCTTTGGATATACCGACAGATTCAAGATTTAGTCACAATTAATGATCTCATCCCTCCCCAGAGTGTATTGTGTAGGGATCGAACGCGAGAGCTCTTCGCGCACACTCAGCCTGCGTTGTCAACTAAGCTCCTCACGCGATAGCTCTTCACGCACATGTTTTATATTTTATGTTTGTTTAATAAAAATTATTTTCAATTTATTTGGTGATTATATGTTTAAATAGTGATGATGCATTGTCAATATTAAGTAAAATGATGAAAATATATAATTAGAGCTTAATAATTTAGTCTGTGTTTGTGTAAAATCATCTATAAAGGTAAAAAGACTTTTATAAAGTGGTATTTATCTCTTGCTTTCATGTTTTAGCCATGAAAGTAGTGTTTTCAGTTGAAACTTTATGAGAAGTGTGCTAATGAAAGTTTAATGTCGAAACATATTCTTAGTGACACGTATAAAAATTATACTTTTTATTGCATAATGAGTATTTAATTAGTTAATATGTAGTTTGTAAGAGCATATATTTTTTAACTTAATTATGAATTAAGATAATAATTTATCTTATTCCATAAATTTTTATAGTTTTATAGAAAGTAAAAAATTATAAAACCTTATGAGACAATTTGAAAACACAAATAAGGAATGAACTTTATAATAGACCTTTAACTTTTACTACACTTGAGTAGTACATGATTCCCATAGTAGAGGATACATATGGTTAACACAAATAAATTATAAGGACTTAGTTAAAAAGATTCTTAAGAAGAAATATTGCATACTACATGAAATATACTACATTGCATACTACATCAAATATTGCATATTACATTGCATACTACTTATAAGGACTTAGTTAACACTTGAGAAGAAATATTGTAGCTATATTAAATATAATTTTATTTAGGAAGTTTATTAAATACTTCATTGTATACTACATTTTTAGTCTATTGTACAACAATGATAGACCTCATAGGAGGTTATAAACTCATATTAAATATTAGTATAAAACATATTTTAAATCAAAATTATAACTATAATCGACCAAAAATTTTAAATTAAACTATTTTGACAAATAAATTTAACTAAGCTATTCTGTTATCTTTGATAACTAACATGACATGCATAACATATTTAATATATATCTCCTAATTTAATTAACTTAATTTTTAATATATTTAATTTATTTATCATCATATATGTAGTTAAATACAAAAATTACTCTATGATAATTTTAACTATCAATAATTATTTAATAAAAATATTTATTAATTTTAAATATATTTTATCTAAATTAATTAATTATAAATATTATTTATAATCAATTAATTTTAATTCTTAATATTTGTCAATTCAAGTTATTTTTAAAATTATAACTATTATTATTTAATATTTTTATTTTTGTGAATATTTAATATAGGTAGTTGAATAGCTTTTGACAATATAATTTTTTTTTTCAGTTTTTAATCTTATTATTTAATATATTTATTAGAAAGATAATTTTTTATTACTTAATGCATTATAATACATGCAATCTTTACTAATGTATTTAATGTAATGGTTCAAGTGTGCTTTACTTATATATATAGATAGATTTGTTAACTCTCTAATTTACTGCCTTATGTTAAAGAAAATTACTTTGAGGATGAATGACCATTAAGAAAATGAAAATCACTCCATTTTCATCTTTTTTCCTCTTCTCATTCTCCTCTCCCAACCTAACATTAGGTAAATGTACCCATGTTTTGTCGTCTTCACTTTCTCCCTGTTGCTACTTATTTTCTTTCTGTTTATTCTCCTCTCCCAACATAACATTAGGTAAATGTACCCACCTAGCATTAGGTAAATGTACCCATGTTTTGTCGTCTTCACTTTCTCCCTATTGCTACTCATTTTCTTTCTGTTTATTCTCCTTTCCCAACCTAACATTAGGTAAATGTATCCACCTAACATTAGGTAAATGTACCCATTGTTGTTCCTTTTAATGTCATGCATTTTGCTAAAAACAATCTGATGTCGAAGCAGATGTCCTGACATCTGATTTTGTGAAGCCAGGGCATTCATTCACTGGCTGGCGCGCATTGTGGGTCCCTTCTGTTATCTGTTAAAGATTTGGTTGTTGTTACTTGAGGTTCAAGTAACTGATTAAAGGGAGTTCTTTGCGGGTTGTTTTTTTGTCGAAACAAATCTATGATTGAAGATTTGTTTCTATCTTATACTCGGTTGTTACACAAATCATATCTTGGAAGATTGCGTTTGAAGTTGTGTGGATCAATTTTGTTCTTCAGCCCAGTCAACCCTAGTGCCGCCTCTGCTGAAGTATAAAAGGAACAAAGACCTAAAACGTGAAGACACAGAAGCTAAGATTGAAGATCAAGTGTTTTATGATTGTGAGTTGTGCTTTGTTCTTGTTATTTGTGAACTGGTCTTGCTCCCTGATTCTATAAGGCAAGACTGAGTTATGTGTTGAGTTTGAGTGTTCAAGCGTTGATTGTTATTTGTTATCACCGATCGCTGTGGCAGTGATTGAGAGAAAGTGAGAGGGACTCTCATACTTATGTTGAGATACTAAGTAGAAATACACTGGGTAGATTAGGAAAAGAACAATGAACTTGTTGTGTTCATGTGTGTCTGTAGTTCCTGAATCTTGAGATAGTGGATTTCTTTTCTTTGGGCAAAGCCCTCCAGACGTAGGTGAAGTTTCACCGAACTGGGTTACTAATTCTTGTGTCTTGATTACTTTTGTATTTGAGTGTTTACTGGTTCTGAGTTACTGTTGTTATAATCGATTGTCCTGACATCGCGTACGACATTGTCCTAGTGGAACTAGAATTTCAATTGGCATCAAAGCAGGCACCCCTGTTCTGTTTGGGTGAGCTCCAGGGTGATACTTTCTGTTCTCATGGACAACAAGGAGGGAGGATCGGTTAATAGGCCACCAATTATGGATGGAACCAATTATGATTACTGGAAGGTTCGCATGACTGCGTTTCTTAAGTCTATTGACCACAAGACTTGGAAGGCCATTGTCAAAGGTTGGAATCATCCCATCAAAGTGCAAGCTGAGGGAAGTACCTCAAATGCGGAAGAGAAACCTGAAGAAGAATGGACAAAGGATGAAGATGAAGCTGCTCTGGGAAACTCTAAGGAACTGAATGCTATCTTTAATGGAGTAGACAAGAACATGTTCAGGTTGATCAACACATGCACTGTGGCAAAGGATGCCTGGGAGATTTTGAAGACAACTCATGAAGGCACCACCAGAGTAAGAATGTCAAGGCTCCAGATGCTTACTACTCAGTTTGAGAACTTAATGATGACTGCGGATGAGACTATTTCTGAATTTCACATGCGTGTGCGTTACTTGTCCAATGCCTCGTTTGCTCTGGGAGAACCCATGACTAATGAGAAGCTTGTAAGGAAAATCTTGAGGTCTGTTACTAGCAAATTTGCTATGAAAGTCACTGCTATTGAAGAAGCTCAAGACATCAGCGGTATGAAAGTTGATGAACTCATTGGTTCTTTGCAGACTTATGAGTTGAAGTTGAGTGATAAGCCTGAGAAGAGGAGTAAAAGCATAGCCTTTGTGTCCAACACTGATGATGAAGATGATGCTGACTGTGAAGGTGAAAATTTATCTGAAGCTCTGGCTCTACTGGCAAAGAAATTTAATAGAGCTCTGAGGAAGATAGACAGAAGAAAGAGGCCAAATGTCCAGGACAATTTTAAGCCCTTCAATTCTCAGAAAAAGACCAAAGAAGAAGACAAATCTGGTCAGAATAAAGGTGTTCAGTGTCATGAATGTGAGGGATATGGCCATATTAGAACTGAGTGTGCTACTTACTTGAAGAAACAAAAGAAAAGCATGGTTGTTACATGGTCAGATGAAGACACTGAAGATGAAGAAGAACTTTCTGCAAACAGAGTTAATGCCTTCTCAGGAACTGTTGATGGTTCAGAATCTAGTGATGAGGAGATGACAGATGAAGAGTTGGAGGAGACTTACAGGCTTTTGCACACTAAATGGGAGGAAGCATGCAAACTTCTGAAAGAGCAAGAAGATAATATAGAGCAACTCAAGTCAGAAAATGAAATGTTGAGAGGGATTATTGACAAGCTGCAGGATGATCTTGATGAATGGAACACAAAGCTTAAAGATGTTGATACTGCAGAAAAAGGTAAACTAATGATGATTAACGCAGAACTTCAAGAAAAGGTGGTCACTCTGACAAATAAACTTGAAGCCACTCATAAATCTGTACGTATGCTGAATAGTGGATCTGATATGCTGGATGAGATTCTGAAGGAAACAAGCAAACAAGGAAGGAGCGTGAAAGGGATTGGTTTCAATTACAATACTGCCAACAAGGAAAATCAGAAGCTGCCAAAGAAATTTGTTGGTGCTAAAATGAAATCTGAATTCAGTAACCCCATCAACTATCAGATGTCAAAGCCGATGTCTCAGCATGTGCCTCAACATGGGGGTTCTCGTTTGAAAAATGCTAAGTCTAACCCATGGAGATGTCATTAATGTGGAAGGAATGGTCACATAAAGCCTTATTGCTTTAAACTCTAAGGTTATCCTCAGACACAGAACGTGATGAAGAGCTCAAGGGAGAAACAGACAAAGAAGATTTGGAAGCCCAAAGATCAAGTGACTTGCCTCATAGCTCACACATCCTTCAGAGCTTCATCAAGTGAAGATTGGTACTTTGACAGTGGTTGTTCAAGGCATATGACTGGAAACAAGGAATATCTTGAAAATCTCAAGGGATACTCCAGCAACTTTGTTACCTTTGGAGATGGAGCAAAAGGAAAAATCAAGGGAATAGGAAAACTGGTAAATCCTGGATCCCCAGATCTGAATGATGTGTTGCTTGTCAAAGGATTGACTGCAAATTTCATCAGCATAAGCCAACTCTGTGATCAAGGTCTTGATGTCTTATTCAGTAAGGCAGTTTGTGTTATTACAACAAATGATCATAAAGTAATGATGCAAGGAGTCAGATCCAAAGACAACTGCTACATGTGGGTCTCACCGGAGAAGGCACAAGTTTCTAGATGTTTAATATCAAAAGTGGATGAGCTAAACCTGTGGGACCAGAGATTGGGTCATATCAATCTCAAGAGCATGCAGAAGATCATTTCTGAAGAAGCCATTCGTGGTCTACCAAAACTGAAGATTGGTGAGGGAAGAATATGTGGAGAGTGCAAAATTGGAAAGAAAACCAAGATGTCCCATGCAAAGCTCCAACATCCAACCACAACAAAGGTCCTTGAGCTACTACACATGGATCTAATGGGGCCCATGAAAGTAGAAAGTCTAGGAGGTAAAAAATATGTTTTTGTTTGTGTTGATGACTTTTCCAGGTACACTTGGATTGACTTCATGAAAGAAAAGTCTGAGACTTTTGAGATATTCAAGAGACTATGTCTGAAGCTTCAAACTGAGAAAAGCAGTGAGGTAATAAGAATCAGAAGTGATCATGGAAGAGAATTTGAGAACTCAAAATTCTCTGATTTCTGTGGCTCAAAAGGAATAAGTCATGATTTCTCTGCTCCCATCACTCCTCAGCAAAACGATATTGTTGAAAGGAAAAATAGAAATCTTCAAGAATCTATAGGGTGATGCTACATGCAAGGAAGATTCCCAAGAAATTCTGGGCTGAAGCAATGAGTATTGCGTGCTATATCCACAACAGAGTAACAATTAGAGCAGGAACCTCATCTACTCAGTCTGAAATCTGGAAAGGAAGGAAGCCTACTGTGAAATATTTCCATATCTTTGGGAGTAAATGTTATATTCTGGCTGATCGTGAACCAAGAAGGAAGCTTGATCCCAAGAGTGATGAAGGCATTTTCATGGGATACTCAACAAACAGTAAGACTTACAGAGTGTATAACTCTCGTACAAAAGTTATGATGGAATCTGTCAATGTTACTATAGATGATGTACCAAGTAAAATAGCTGAGACAAATGTGAGTGAAGATGATGATGATGATGCAGATGTCCAAGTCGATGTCCCACCTATTGCTCTCGACAATGAATCTGATACTAGTGCAGATGAACAAGAAGATAAAGTGATTGAGTCAAATAAAGCTCCATCCATTAGAATTCAGAAGAATCACCCTCAAGAAAACATTATTGGTGATCCTAAGGAAGGAGTTACTACCAGATCAAAAAATTTCATTGCTCATGGTTGCTTCATCTAAAAAATTGAACCCAAAAATATCAAGGAAGCGCTGACTGATGAATACTGGATAAATGCTATGCAGGAAGAGCTTGATCAATTCAGAAGGAATGAAGTTTGGGATCTTATCTCAAGGCCTGAAGGAGTAAACATCATTGGTACTAAATGGATTTTCAAGAACAAGTCAGATGAGAATGGAGTGGTTACTAGAAACAAAGCAAGGTTGGTTGCTCAAGGCTACACTCAGATAGAAGGAGTGGATTTTGATGAAACTTTTGCTCCAGTGGCTAGACTAGAATCTATAAGGTTCTTACTGGGAGTTGCATGTCTTTTAAAGTTTAGACTCTATCAATTGGATGTCAAGAGTGCTTTTCTGAATGGATACCTGAGTGAAGAAGTTTATGTTGAACAACCCAAAGGATTCATAGATCCTCATCATCCAGATCATGTGTACAAGTTGAAGAAGGCTCTGTATGGATTGAAACAGGCTCCAAGGGCATGGTATGAAAGACTCAATGAATTTCTTGTCAGCAATGGCTATTGCAAGGGAGGTATAGACAAGACCCTGTTTGTAAAGAATGACAAAGGCAAGCTCATGATAGCACATATATATGTGGATGATATAGTGTTTGGTGGAATGTCGAACACGATGGTGGAGCATTTCGTTCAACAAATGAAATCTGAATTTGAAATGAGTTTGGTAGGTGAGTTGAATTACTTTTTGGGTCTGCAGGTTAAGCAGATGGAAGACTATTTGTTCATTTCACAAAGCAAGTATGCTAGAGGTATTGTCAAGAAGTTTGGGCTAGAAAAGGCTGGTCACAAAAGGACTCCTGCTGCGACACATATCAAGTTATCTAAGGATGAACAAGGAGAAGACATTGATCAAAGCTTATATAGGAGTATGATTGGTAGTCTTTTATATCTTAATGTTAGCAGGCCAGGCATCACCTTTGCTGTAGGTGCTTGTGCTAGATATCAAGCTGCTCCAAAGACTAGTCATCTTATGCAAGTGAAGAGAATAATCAAATACGATAATGGTACATGTGATTATGGTATTGTCTATACACATGATACAAATTCTACTCTTGTTGGGTATTGTGATGCAGATTGGGCAGGAAGTGCTGATGATAGGAAAAGCACATCTGGAGGTTGTTTCTACTTAGGAAATAACTTGATCTCTTGGTTCAGTAAGAAGCAAAATTGTGTCTCTTTGTCAACTGCTGAAGCTGAATATATTGCTGCTGGGAGTAGCTGTACTCAACTCATATGGATGAAACAAATGCTAAAGGAGTATGAAGTCGAGCAGGATGTTATGACATTGTATTGTGACAACCTTAGTGCTATTAATATCTCCAAAAATCCTATTCAACATAGCAGGACCAAGCACATTGATATCAGACACCACTTCATTAGAGACTTGGTTGAAGATAAAATTGTCACTTTAGAGCATGTTCCTACTGAAAAGAAATTGGTGGATATATTTACCAAACCACTTGATGCTATCACGTTTGAGAAATTGAGAGGAAATCTTGGGATTTGCCACTTTGAAGATGCATTGCAATTACCGCATCACTTTGCTCTAACGGCTAGTTTTCTAGTAACTACCAATAACTGCCGTTATGACATCATCATCATGATTGCTTCTCATCCACTCAACTGCTATATAATCATGTCTCAAGTCTCAAGAAAGCAAGATTCCATCAAAGGCAAGATTGAGAAGACATCTTCTGGAGTCAAGGTTATGGGCTTGAATGCGCAATCCTCCGCTCAATCCAAGAAGGCTTATGCAAGAAAGGATTCAAGAACTCTTGCCAGAAAGCGCTACATGTCGAGTACGAGATCTCAGGGCACTCGTGACTCACCTGTGCTTGATGATGTTTCTCATGAAATTTCCTCTGCGGATGAAGAGGCAGATTTTGAGGCTTCTGCTCCTCAAACTGAAGTTCATGTATTCAATGTGCCTGGTAAGGAGAATTCACCATCTCTGGATTCATCCCTGAGTCCAAGAACTCAGAACCAGAGAATGAAGCCCACGAGGAGGTCTCTTATGAGGAGCCTACCAAATCTCCTCCATCTGTTCATGAAATTTCAGATGCTGATGACTCAGATGATGTTTCTCTGGCAAGTGTTGCTGCCAGGATGAAGAAGAGAAGAAGGGTTCATGTTGAAGACACCCCCTCTGGTTCACAAAAGAAGGTCAAATCCACTATGGATGTGAAGAGCAAAGGTAAACAAAAGGCTGTGGATTCCTCACACAAGAAGGTAAAGAAAACTTCTGAGAAGAAGAAAATTCCAAGGATTGATTTGGAATCTGAGTCTGATGTTGAAGTCGATGTTCAGGACATTCGGACTTCTGAAAAGAAGAAATTCTCTGGTAAGCGAATTCCTTCAGATGTTCCTTCTTTCCCTAATGATAATGTTTCCTTTCATGCTGCTGAGAATGTTCTCAAGTGGAAATATGTTTGCAACCGCCGGATTGCAAAAGAAAGGGAGATTGGCAAGGATGTGCTTGAGTGTAAGATGATTGTTGCTCTCATTGACCGGGCTGGTCTAAGGAAGACAGTCATGGATATTGGAAAATGTTATGAGAAGCTAGTGAAAGAGTTCCTAGTTAATTTGACAGATGATGTTGGCATTCCTGGAAGTGCTGAATTCAGGAAAGTTTATGTGCGAGGGAAGTGTGTAACTTTTTCTCCTGCTGTGATCAACCAAGCCCTTGGAAGAAGTGATGTGGAGTTTGTTGAGGAAGAATTGTCTTTGGACAAGGTTGCCAAGGAACTCACTGCTGGACAAGTGAAGAAGTGGCCTGCTAAGAAGCTTTTATCTACAGGGTTATTGAGTGTGAAGTATGCTATTCTGAACAGGATAGGAGTGGTGAATTGGATCCTTTCTTATCATACCTCTGCTGTTTCTGCAATTTTAACCAAGCTGATCTACAGAATTGGAACTGAGATTGCTTTTGATTTTGACTCTTTGGTGTTTGCTCAAACTTTAAAACATGCAGAAACCTGTGCTGTAAAGCTACCCATTTCTTTTCCTTCACCCTTGACTGCTATCATCCTGAAACAGCATCCTGATATACTCAGAATGGATGATGTGGCTTTTCCTAAGGGCACCCCCATCACTTTGGATCATCGGTTGTTCCTGGATCCCCATGTCTTGGACATTGATATGCCATCTCGGAGGACATCAATTCCTGTTTCAATGTCTGCTGCTGGAACTCAAGGTGTGATTGCTGAATTGGAGGATCTCTCAAAGGAGTTGCAGGTGTCTATCAAGGTTGCTACTGAGAGGAAATTGAAGGTGGATGCTTTGCTTCTCAAGCTTAAAGAGGAGGCCAGTCATGAGGATGTTGCTGAGGAGGAAGGATCTAAAGAACTTGCAGAGGAGACTTCATCTTCTGGCATTTAATAATGGTCCTTTGTTTGTTATGTTTTGGCTCATTTATTTGTTTTCAACCTTTGCCAAATTTCTGCTAAAAAGGGGGAGTAGTTAGAAGGTTGTTGTTGACGTTGATGATTTAACTTGTGAAGTTGTTGTTGAAGACTGTGTTTTGTTTGTTGTTTCTGCTTCTGGTTTGTAATAATTAGCAGAATTTTCAAGACAGTGTGACAGTGCTATGTTTGTTCAAGTTCTACTGGTGTTCTTGTCTAACTTGGAAGCTGATAATTGTGTGCTGCTATGGTTATGATTTATGTACTTCAAGCAGTTTTTATGTATGTTGTTGGATGCTTCATTTGAGGGGGAGTTCATCTATGTCTGTGTATGAAGAAGCATTGTTTTGAGGGGGAGTGTTGTTTTTTGTTCCGTTGCTGATTCTGTGTGTTTTTACCCTCTTTGGTTGTGAAGTTGTTTTTAGGCAAAATTTGACAAAGGGGGAGATTGTTGTTCCTTGTGTTGTCATGCATTTTGCTAAAAACAATCTGATGTCGAAGCAGATGTCTTGACATCTGATTCTGTGAAACCAGGACATTCATTCACTAGCTGGCGCACATTGTGGGTCCCTTCTGTTATCTGTTAAAGATTTGGTTGTTGTTACTTGAGGTTCAAGTAACTGATTAAAGGGAGTTCTTTGCGGGTTTTTTTTTGTTGAAACAAATCTATGATTGAAGATTTGTTTCTATCTTATACTCGGTTGTTATGCAAATCATATCTTGGAAGATTGCGTTTGAAGTTGTGTGGATCAATTCTGTTCTTCAGCTTAGTCAACCCTAGTGCCGCCTCTGCTGAAGTATAAAAGGAACAAAGACCTAAAACGTGAAGACACAGAAGCTAAGATTGAAGATCAAGTGTTTTATGATTGTGAGTTGTGCTTTGTTCTTGTTATTTGTGAACTGGTCTTGCTCCCTGATTCTATAAGGCAAGACTGAGTTATGTGTTGAGTTTGAGTGTTCAAGCGTTGATTGTTATTTGTTATCACCAATCGCTGTGGCAGTGATTGAGAGAAAGTGAGAGGGACTCTCATACTTAGGTTGAGATACTAAGTAGAAATACACTGGGTAGATTAGGAAAAGAACAATGAACTTGTTGTGTTCATGTGTGTCTGTAGTTCCTGAATCTTGAGATAGTGAATTTCTTTTCTTTGGGCAAAGCCCTCCAGACGTAGGTGAAGTTTCACCGAACTGGGTTACCAATTCTTGTGTCTTGATTACTTTTGTATTTGAGTGTTTACCGATTCTGAGTTACTGTTGTTATAATCGATTGTCCTGACATCGCGTACGACATTGTCCTAGTGGAACTAGAATTTCACCCATGTTTTGTTGTCTACACTTTCTCCCTGCTGCTACTCATTATGTTTGTTTTTCATGGATGCATCATCACGACTTATTAGGCAAGTCAGACCCACAATTACCGAGGGGTACTTCTATAAATACAAAGTCTTTAACTTTACATTTCCTAAAGAACCTAGGAGGGAATTCAGAAAACATTATTAAAAGAAACTGAATTTGTTTGAAAAAAATGAGAGCTTGATATATGAAATTACTTGTCGTTTCTTTTCTACTCTCTCCTTCATTTATTATTTATTTCCTTCTCCATTTTAGAATAGTACGAAAGAAATATAAACAATCCTATGTACAGAGAAGAACAGAGAACAGATGGAGACAATTTTGTGAGAATCTTAATTTGGAGCTTTCAATCTACTATTCATTCTCTTATTTATTTGATTGATCCTGAGCTTTTATGGGCCAGACCCACTACATTTAGCCCATTTCACGCCAGCAGATGGAACTCATCATTATCATCTTCCTCTTCACGCGTAGTACGGTTGGTTCCAATCGATGTTCAATCTCCAACTGGATACAACTCTCATATGCCTTTGCTGGATTGGTTCCCTATAGTTGATTTCCTAAGACCTGTGAGTATTTTCTCCATTGTTCTAAACATTTCAAAAGTTGGCAGTGGTTAAGGGTCAAGTCTGCTGGGTTCCATTTCTCCTCTTTTGAATGGTTTTCAAGGCCTTTACTCTGCTTGAATTTTATCTGATGTTCTTGCTCTAGTGTAGACTGTAGTGCAGTTTTGTAGAGCTTCTTTTTTCTGTTTACTGACCTATTTCTTTGTATTTTGTTTGGGGTTGGGGCACCCCTTGTGCTCCCATTAATGAATTGCTTATCAAAAAAAATGTTTTTTTTTCTTTCCAGGATTTCTTGATTGTGAGTTTGTTTACTGGTCTAATTGATTCAGAGAATAACATTTTTTTACTCTAAACTGAGATTGTCCAAGTTCTCTTGAATCTAATCACACAAGGTGGATAACAGATTGGAGAAGTGCTAATGAGCATTATGGTAAAAAATTCATTCTTTTATAAGAAGCAGCTACATATGTAGTTAATGAACCTTGGCATGCACTATGCAACTAAATATATGGTATGTGCCTGCTGCGGGCAACTAGCTGATCAACCATTTGACAAATTCTTCTTTTGCTTCCTGTTTTTGTCATTTGACATGTAATGCTGAATGGACATGTTGGTGAACGTTGACTTTCAGATTCTAATGGTTAGTAATCCAGTTCTCTTATGATCACCATCAATACACTTTTTATTTGTGTACGTATTATTGGAGAACTCATTTTACTGCTCTTCTGTTCTCAACAACAACATAGTGCTCTTTCTATTCCCTAACACTGGTGCGTACCTCTAATCCAACTCTCCCTTTTTTTCAATGTCGGCTTTTCTTTTCTCCCTGTGTTATGAACTGAAATCAATTTTTTCTTTCTTTCTTTGCAAAACTAACTTAGCTTGTCTCTTCTCTTTCTGGTAACTGGGTACTCGCGCGCGCGCACACACACATACCTTTGAGTTGTATTCACATTTTAGCTGCTATTCGCTATTTATGATCTATATAATTTGGGCGATCTGGAAAACTGAATTTGAGATGTGAGATAAAATAATTAAGGGTCTCATCTAATTATGACAAAATTCACAACTCTACACAGAGTCTGGACACAAGTTGAATCCCATTGACCTGAACGGTTCTTGAAAAACCAAGTTTTAATCCCCCTTACAAGGGCAATAGGTTATGTTACTCCAATTATAAAGTACACATTTCTCTTTTTAGTTCTTATTTAGTGGTTGCATAAATGTATTCTACATATATATACCTAACTTTAGGCTCATAATTGAAGTTCCAATGACCATGGGAATCAAGAGTTAGCAGAGTCCAAATTGTCACAATCCTATGTACAGAGAAGAACAGAGAATTTACATATTGAAAAAAAAGAGCTAAATAACATTTAAATCGGCAAGAAGACAACAACAACAGTGATGACTGCAGAAAGAGGATTGTTAGAAATCACATGGATTTCTTCAATGGGATCCCAAACATAGCAAAAGGGAGAATAGGAAAATTGATTCCAATATTCATTCATTATTAAAATTGATAGTAAAATATTACAATGAGTTTCCTATTTATACTAGAATTCTAATATCCCCCCGCAAGCTGGAAGTGGTAAGAATTAACACTACCAGATTGAAAACATAACTACCCAAAAACAAAGCAAAGCTGAAAAACAACAAGGAAGAAATGTTGAGCATTCTTGTATGAACGACAGACTAATCAGCATCATCTGAAGTGTGAACCACTTAAAGTGTGGGAAGCAATGCAAAACGATGCTTGAGGATTGACAAAGGTTGAAGTCATGATAGCTTGGCTTTTCACCACTACAACAAGGACTGCTATCACCAGAATTCCATAGCAATAGCTGTCTATAATGCAGAATTCCAACAGTTTAAAATACCATACACTCTTGGACAGTTTCATTTCTAACTCAGGACCCAATTCTGAAATCTGAACAAGGTTTTGTAGCATATTCAATCTCTCATGAGTTGGAAACCCAAGCTGCTCACTAACTTTAGCTTCTGATAACCCACTCAAAAACTCTGCATTTTCTTCTTCAAATTCTGAATC
Source organism: Lotus japonicus (assembly GCF_012489685.1). NCBI lineage: Eukaryota > Viridiplantae > Streptophyta > Magnoliopsida > Fabales > Fabaceae > Lotus > Lotus japonicus. The sequence goes on along the minus strand of NC_080041.1, from coordinate 60,504,363 downwards.
ACGGAAATCTCGATAGGAACATGCTGATAAAGAGTTACTCATTGAACAATCATCATTGAAAACAGAACCAAAAAACACACAGCTTGTCAACTACTGCAACAACATCAGCATCCTTGCACACAATTTGAAAGAAAGAGCCTTGGAAGAGGGTCTTTGTGTGAAGCAATATGAAGATCTCAAGAGCATGCCCAGTAAAATTTAACTTGATAGTGAATGAATTTGAAAAATTAGTCTCACACTTGAATTGATCAAAACACTGGTTTCTTTTATGGAAGAGTGTTGAACTTGCAGTAAACGAATCATGGGGAACAAAAATACAGTCTATACCATTCTTAACACCAATTCTATCAACTCCTTTCTTTGGAACCTTTTTACAAACAGCTTGTGTACAACTTCTGGATCCACCAGGATCAAAAGAAAGTTTCTTAGGCAGATTTACTATCTCAGAGTATTTTCCACAAACACTTGGTGAGCAAATCCAAGAACCATCAATCTCAAGCAACAAGTTCAAATAATTCTTCCAATTAAAGGAGAAATTCCATAATCCTAGCCAAGACAATTGAATTTCTTTGATTGAAAGAAGGATTTGAGTTACCTCTGTGACATAATGTTCTCCGAAAAACTGATCGATGATGAGAGGAACCTCAATTTGCTGAGTAACTGAATTCTTCATGAGACACGAAGAATGGGAAGATGAATCTGCTCCAAGATTGATCACACCCTCACTGAAATTTCCAAAAACATAAGCATTGGTGGCTGGTTTCCACGCCGGAAATTGAACATCTTGATCGGCAAAGAACGAAAGATGCGAAGTAAGGGAAGATGCTACACCAAGATCAGTGGTCGACACTGAATCAGAAGCAATGGCTTCTTCCACGACAGAAATTGATGAAGAGGAAGCTTCAAGAATTTTCTCAGGCACGGCTTCATCCATTGTTGAATCAGAGAAGGACGAAGAACTAGAATTGGAAGTTGTAGTAGTATCGCGAACTACCAGAGGCAAACGTCTCACCAAACTACTCAATGACGAACACGAACAAGACGATTCATTGGACACCGAAGACGAAGATGAATCTGGACCTGATGATGAATCCAGCAGCGAAGAAGAAACGAAGTAACCCTTGCAGAAAGTGCCAAAAACGAACAGATCAATCGTCGGTTTCCACGCCGGAATCTTGATTTCTCGATCGGCGAAGAAAGAAACAGGCAAATGATCAAGAGTCTTCTCAGAAACCGTTTCATCTATGGCAGAATCAAAGCACACAGAGGAAAGAGGAACTGGAGGATGCAAGATAGAATCCTCATCTTCAACCTTCACGAATGATTCTTGCACCATTAGAGAATCAGAAACCATGACCATCGAATCAGAGAACGATGAACACGAACCAGAGCTCATGACTGAATCAGAGAACAGCGAAGGAGAAGATGAATCTGTGGTGTTGTCTCCAAAATCAGCGATCAAATCAGAGAAAGTGAAGGAAGATAATCTCGCTGTGGTGCTGCGGCGGCAGCGCTTGAAGCCACGGCGAGCAGGTCGAAGGAAGCGGTCGTAACTCGGCGACAGCGGCGGCGGAAGTGGCGGTGAGCTCCATTGGAGCTCTGATACCATGTTAGAAATCACATGGATTTCTTCAATGGGATCCCAAACATAGCAAAAGGGAGAATAGGAAAATTGATTCCAATATTCATTCATTATTAAAATTGATAGTAAAATATTACAATGAGTTTCCTATTTATACTAGAATTCTAATAAGGATGGTGCCCTCGCCGAATAATGGTGGTTCAGTGTCGTGGCAGTTTTCGGGTCGCCCTCACTAACCCTCGTCGGAGCATCGCCGAAAGGTGGTGGATTTGGCGTCGTGGTCGTGGTTGTGTTGCCCCCCCCCTCTCCACCTCTTTCCCAAACTGATCCACTTCCCCTCCGCCGGGATCACCACTGGAAATGTCGGATTTAAGTGTCATGGTGCTTTTCCTCGCCAATCTGCTTGGCCCCCGCCGGACCGCCGTCGAAGGGCGGCGGCTTTGGTGTCGTGGCAGAAAAAAAAAGAAAAAAAAGTTTATTACTTCTCTTCTCCCCTTTTTAAATCCCTATTTGATAAAATGATTTTTTTTGGTCAATATTTGATAAAATGATTTAAGGTTAGACCATCCCCAATTACGATCCACACCATCCCCTTATGAGCAAAAATACAATTACACTCCCAATTTTAAAAAACCTAAACTGATTCAATTAAAAAAAAACACTCCACACCATCTCCCTCTCTCATTCTCACGACATTGATAGCGAACGTTACAACTATTTTGATTGCGGAAGTTAGCGCTACTAATAGAGCGGAAGCTACCACTATTAAGATAGCGGAAGTTACCGCTACTAAGATAGCGGTAGCAATAAAACGTTCGCAATTTAAATGGCGGAACGAACCGGGACCCACATATTCAACCCAGATTTACGCGAAAAAACCGTAAAAATCTCAAAATCTCACCTATTTTGAGCTTCTATTCTTCTCTTTATCTCACCCACTTATCTTCTACACTGATTTGGAGCTTCAAATACCTCTAAGGTGTGTGATGTGTTGATTTAGAAGATGAAATAAGGATGGGGGAAGGTGAAAGTGGAAGAGGAAGAAGGAAGAAGAAGGTGAGGTTGGGAGGGTATTTTTTTTTTACTACTTTATATGTTTTCTATGTTGGGGGTATTTTTGGGATTGAAAAAAGGGGGGATGGTGTGGATAATAAAGGGGATGGTACAAATAGTCTTGGCCTTAATATTTTGTGTTTTTTTTTTTGTCAAAAGGTTTATATTTTGTGTTAGTTTCACTTGCTTGGGGCTGAAGGCCCAGATCAAAGTATTTATAACCAGGCCTAGTTTTATGCTTGTTTTCCTCATGTATCCTTTTCTTTCTTTTTTCCAATATGTCCGTTTTCCCTTTTTTTACTAACGTGTTTTAGAGCTTATTCAATACTTTATACTAGTCCAAATCTTAATAACGTGCCGCCTTAACACTTTCTCCTTGTTTCTATGTTTGTTTTCATGGATGCATCATCACATCACATGGCTTATAGCCTTATACTCCAAATGGTGACATGACAACCAACCTTGTTCGATTTTGTAACCAAAGTTAATTGAGACTGAATAACAGTTCCTAAATTAAGTTAGCATTTCCCTATATATATATATATATATATTTTGTACTTTGCATTCATTCAATACAAGAGAGTAGGGGTGGGAATAGGCTGGGCCTAGGTAGGCTTTGCTTAAATAGGCCTAGCCTATTTAAAAATCTTAAGGCCTGAGCCTGGCCTATGGCCTATCAAAGGCTTTTTTTCGAGCCTGGCCTGAGCCTTCCGAAAGGCTGGCTTGGCCTGGTAGCCTGTTTAAAGGCCCGTTTCACAACAACAGTTTTACGTTTGTTAACAAATTTATCTGTAAAGAAGCTATCAAACTTATAAGCTAACGGGTTAAATTATACTAAAATAATCTTTCAACGATCAGACTTATAATATTATTAGCTAATAAGTAGTGAAGAAACTAAACGAGATTATGTTGGTTTCTTAGAGTTGGAGAGCCAATTTAAAATCACACTTCATTTTTAAAAAGACTTATAACTTTGACTCGTTATATAAGTCAATTTGCTTAAATATATAAAAATCTCAATAAGTATATAATATCAAGATATTATAATAAATTTCTAATATATAGACATCATCAAGGGTAAAATATATTTATACTTATCATATTTACAATTTACCAAAAAAATACTAATCATATTTACTTAAATAGGCTAGCCTGTAAGGCTTACAAGACTTGTTGAATGGCCTGAGCCTGACCTTTTTAACTAAATAGGCTTTTCAAAAAGCCTAAGCCTTGCCTATTTACCATTTTGGTCTGGCCTGGCCTGGGCCTGTGGTAGGCTAGGCCATAGGCCCCTACGAACGGCCTGGCCTATTCCCACCCCTACAAGAGAGTAATTTTTCTCCCACTGTAGATCTGTTAAAACTTAAAAGTTGCCGGCTTCAAGTCAACCATCTCTCCGTGGCCTCGATCTCATTCCACAACGCAGCAGCGCATGGCGTCGTCTCTCCAATTCCTTCCTCAAAATCTACATTGGATAACCTCCCAATTGCCCGTCGTCGATCACAGTCGACACCACGGCTGCCGTTTCCATCTCACCAAAACCACCGCTCTGTCAAATTCTCAACACTCTGGTTCGTTACTTTATCTCCAATTGACACCATTTTTTTTGTGGTTTACAATAATTTGTAATGATTAATGGTGTTGTGCTTTCGCATTGCAGATCCTAAAACTGAAGTATCTGATGTTCCCCTTTTGTCTTCCTCCGAGGTGAGATCTATACATCATTTCATTTCAGTTTTCACTTCCACTTTAATTTCAATTTTGCATTTGTTATAGTCAAGTTACCTAGCTATATAGTTACTATTTTCTGTCTTGAGACACTAGTTAGTATAAAGGAAACATTTATAGTCACTAGTATAAAGGATAAAAAATTATTTTTAATTAGCTAATTTTTTTATTGTCATGTTATATCTTATAATTTTAAAATCCATTGTATTTACTATCCATATCTATATTAGTATCATATCAGACTATTAGTGTTCTTGCTGTTTAAATCAGCCATGTATTTAACACATTGAATTTTTCCTTTTTAAATTAAGGGAGGATCAAAAGATGAAAACTAGTTATTTTAAATATGCAACTTTGTTGTTACTAATGGTGTCTTTTCCCCATGTCTTTTGCATATATTAGGCCTATGAAAGGTTGAAAACTTTCAGAGAGAAGAAAAGTGGTAAACAACAATATCTTGCCATGTATTCTAGTATATTTGGCGGGATAACAACTGATCCAGCTGCTATGGTTATTCCAATGGATGATCACATGGTTCACAGGGGCCACGGAGTCTTTGATACCGCAGCAATAATGGATGGGTTAGTAATTTACACCTCATGATGAAAACAACTCTTTCAGTCTGGATTGAATATCAGAAACATCTGTTGGGTGATAATTCCATGTTAAAAGAATTTTATATGTTGGTTAGTTTTATTTAATGAGTTATAGCTAGAGGTGCCTTTGATTGGTTTTAAACAAATGAAGGAAAATTAAAAAAGGATAAAGAAAGTTGAATCTTATATTGCAGAGAATTATGACCTTTGCATATGCACTTAAGCTTTTCAATCTCACAACATGGTTTTGAAGTATGATTGTTTACGATATCCTGAAATAGTGTCTAGTCTTATCTATTCCTATACTTTTGTTTTCTACTTTCTAAAGCTATCAAATGCTGTATTTTGTGTAGACACTTATACGAGCTAGATCAACACCTTGACCGCTTTTTAAGGTCGGCATCCAAGTCTGGAATTGATCCTCCATTTGACCGTGAAAGCGTACGCAAAATTCTCATACAAACAGTAAGTGCTTCCCAGTGTAGAAAAGGATCACTAAGGTATTGGCTCTCAGCAGGACCGGGTGACTTTCAACTATCTCCCTCTGGCTGCTACCAGTCGGTTCTTTATGCAGTTGTCATACAAGACCTATCACTGGAACAGATTAAATCTAGGGGAGTTAAAGTCATCACTTCATCTGTCCCTATTAAACATCCCCAGTTCGCAACTACTAAGAGTGTGAATTACCTTCCAAATGTGCTCTCAAAGATGGAAGCTGAGGAAGTTGGCGCTTTTGCAGGCATTTGGCTTGATGATGAAGGTTTTGTTGCTGAAGGGCCTAATATGAATGTGGCTTTTGTCACTAAAGAGAAGGTACTCATAATGCCTTACTTTGACAAAATTCTAAGTGGCTGCACAGCTAAGAGAGTTTTGAGCCTTGCTGAGTGTTTGTTGAGGGAGGGCAAGGTTCAAAGGATAAAGACAAAAAATGTGACTGTTGAGGAAGGGAAGCAAGCAGATGAAATGATGCTGATTGGAAGTGGAGTTCTTGTTTGCCCTGTTGTGCAGTGGGATGAGCAGGTTATTGGAGATGGTGAGTACTTGTTTTACTTCGACGAATGTATTCTTTTCGTGACTTGTTTTTATGTTTCTTAAAACTGCAACTAAGTTCTTTGATTCTCTCAAGTTTGCATCTGTTAAACTCTTAGTTTTACTGCTGGTTTGTTGTTGATAATATTGTTAATACGCATATTTACCTTGCTTTATCGAAACAAAAAGCTTTATCTCAAAAAAAATTATCAATTTGGTTCTTTTTTCCTTTGTGGTTAAAACCTCTTATCCAGAATGCTCACGATTTATTGTTTGGTCGAGGTCTTTTGTCATGTCATATTTGAATCATAAACAGTTTTGATTTTGCTTGTTTTTTTTAGTTGGTTACTTCCATTGTGCATTTCTTCTAGGTATATAAGACATTTTAACATGGACTATCTTGATTTATAGTTTGTTTGAGACATCAGAAACATGATATTGTTATCATTAACAGATTGAACGTTATATAATTTACGTATTTATGACCTGATTGATCTCATTATGTCATTTCTTGTAGGCAAAGAAGGCCCTATAACTCAGGCTCTCTTAAATCTGATTGTTGAGGACATGAAATCAGGCCCCCCTACTGTTCGCACAGCTGTTCCTTATTGACATGACATTAGATGGTGATGATTCATCAGTAGTTGTGAATCTCAGTGGCGGAGGCACATGGGTGACTTCCCCCTCTTAGTCACCCCTGGCTTTTTGGGATTTCTTAAAAAAAAAACTGAAGCAGAGTGAGGCCGGAGAGGATGTGCTCGATCTGAAGTCTGAACCTTTGTGGGTGCTTCTGAAAAATCTCAGGGACAAGGGTGATGAGGAGAATTTGTAATTGCTAGTGCTGGTTGGCTCTCTTGCAGGCTGTTTTTGAAGGGTGTGGTTGTGTTATGGAGGAAGATTGATTGATTTTAACGCGGTGCACCCTGCGGTGGGCATAGAAGATTGATTGATTAAACCCATCTGAGACCATGTTCTTCTCGCTGGATAATATTTTATTGCTGATGTAGCAGTTTTTTTTTTTTTCTTTTTCTGGTTTGGATCTTTGCTACGCTGTTTTCTCGTCCCCTGTAAAACTTCTTCTCTGTTCTTTATTGGCCCTTGGGTCTGTACATTTCTTTCTTTTGGCAATTGACACTTCTTGTGCTACTCATATATATACATTTGGCTTACATTAATAAAAGCTAGGCTAAGGTTTATCTCATTTCTTTGATGTGGGATTTTAGTTAGTCCTATACTCCTATGTTGTGGGTTTCTAATTTTCTACCTATACAATAGCTAAATAATAAACTCTATTGTTCACTTTTTCATGTATGACTTTTTATGGATATTTAAATTTTCATGAGTTCAAACTCGAATTTGTTAGTTCAATTCTCATTTTTATTGTTTAATTGGTCTGATTATATGAGATTGAATAAGTGATGATTGTGTTTTACTTGGAAAAAAAAGTGATAAAAATTCTGCACACCAAGTATTTTTAAAAAGTCCCTTTAAGATTTAACCTTCAATAAAAGGACTTGAAATTTTATTACAAATTATACCCCATTAGATCTTAGTCCCCCTTTCTGAAATTTCTGCCTTGCCCCTACCCTTACTCATGCAGGAATGTCAACCAACTTAATCGTTCATTGGTTTGTAAAGCTTGTAATATTTTCAGAATTTTTTTCGAGGGAATGTAGTTTTCTAATGTCTTTTTGTTAATCTCATGATCCAGTCATTTTGAGACTTGGTAGTTTCTAGTGGGAAATGTTATCATTTGACACCACTGCAAAGAGAGTTAGTACTTAGTAGGCACGTCACGACAAAATGTGAATGAAAACTTTTCTTATAGATTGAGACAAAAGTTATTTCATATTGCACTTAACACAAGCAAAATGTGTCATTTTCCTTTATTTTTCTTTTGAGGCGTTTATGCTTTGTTTGGATGTAAGGTGAAAATAAGAGGAATAAACATAAGAGGAAAGAAAATAAGAGGGATGAATATAAGTGGAAAATAAGGTGATTTTTAAGTTGTTTGGATTGAGTAAAACCGAAAAAGAAAAAAAAAGGAAAAGTGAAAGTAGTGTTTATACAATTACTATTTTATATAAATGTTAATTGCACTTTTCGTCTCTGATATTTGACCTTAGTGCAATTTTAGTCTCCTTTGTTCTAATTGCGCGATTTGGGTCCCTTTTATTTTGCGAAGCTGTAAAAAGTAAACCGTGTTAGTCTATTTGGCACTACTGTTCACACCCCCAAACCTATTGCACCATATTTTCTCAATTACACTCCTCTTTGTACTAATTGCACCACTATGTAATTAAAAATAAAAATAATAGATTTTTTTTTTAAATAAAAGCATATATGTTTTTTTGGCTTAATTCCAGTTTGGGTCTCTGATGTTTCACAAATGTGCAGTCTGCACCCCCCTTGTTTAAAACGTGCGGTCAAGGTCCCTCATCTTCCTAAAACGTGATAACGATGCCCTTCCGTTAACTTCCGTCTGTTGACCAAACATAAATGACTTCATTAATTGACGTGGCAGCCACGTGTAATATGTTGTTAATTAAAAAAAAAAAAAAACCTCCAATTCATCAAACCAGATTCCCCCAAATTGAACCCTATATTGGCCCCAAATTGAACCCTAATTTCACCATTAGAACACTTTCACTCCTTTCTCTCCTTGGTACCTTGCAATCCGCTTCACCTTCCTCCCCGCCCCAAACATCATCTGGGTCGCAAACCGCCGCAAACCCGCCACCACCCTCACCGGCGCCACCCTCCAACTCACTGAAACCGATCAATTGATCCTCACCCATTCACCATCACCCACTTCAACCCTCTGGCAAACCAACAACATACATGGTCAAGGTCAGGGAGTGAAGCTCAAACTTCTCGAAACTGGTCTACTGGAAACTGGACCGATGGGTCCTTTCTCAACGTCCCGGAGATGACTGTGCCTTACATCTACCGGTTCAATTTCGAGGACCCATTTTCTCCGACGGCGTCATTTGGATTCTCCGAGAACGCTTTGGACAACGGGCTCAGACCCTCCACCATATTCCGCGTCCACCCGTACAGCCAGGTTTGACAATATATGTGGTTTGCTATGGCTGGGTCATGGAACATGTTCTGGTCTAGACCTGAGGGGGTTTGTCAGGTTCGGGGACTCTGCGGTAGCTTCGACGTCTGTACCGGCGAGATGTCGAGGCTTTGCGACTGCGTCGCGGGTTTTGAGCCTGTTGATGGTGATGGGTGGGGTTCCGGTGACTACTCTGAAGGTTGCCGACAGGAAGGAACGTGTGGTGAGAATGAAGAAGAGAAAGTGTTCTAATGGTGAAATTAGGGTTCAATTTGGGGGGAATCGAGTTTGATGAATTGGGGGGAAAAAATTGGGGATTTTTTTTTTAATTAACAACATATTGCACGTGGCCACCACGTCAATTAATGAAGTCATTTCTGTTTGGTCAACAGACGGAAATTAACGGAAGGGCATCGTTATCACATTTTAGGAAGATGAGGGACCTTGACCGCACGTTTTAAACAAGGGGGTGCAGACCGCACATTTGTGAAACATCAGGGACCTAAACTGGAATTAAGCCTTTTTTTTCTAATTCATAATTTTCTATTATCTTCAACAATCATCATCATCGACAACACCACCACCCAACAATCCCTTCTTCTTCTTCTCTCCACCGCACCCCCACCACCACCACTATCACTCAAGCTTCACACCACCACACTCTTCTTCTTCTTCCCACTCACCACTCCCTTTTCAACCCCACCAGCCACACTCCCCCCACTGACCCAACATTCAAATCAGCCTTGGAAGGAGATGAAGAAGAACCTCCTGGATTTTTTATTCACCATCACTGATCCCTCTTTCCACCTTCACCTTGTTATATCAACCACACACAAACCTTAGATTTCAGAATCGGGGATTTGGCTCCGATGACTTGACGTCAAGGCTCTGGAAACGGAAGAAGGTGGAGGTTTCTCGCGGTGGCTCTGGTTTGTGGCCATGGAGTGGAAAACCACGTCGTCGTGGTGGAAGCAGAGGGAACGAAATCGACGAAGCAGATCGGGGACGCGAGACGAGGTCCCCAGGAACTCCGTCATGCGTTCCATGAGGCAAGATCTCCCTTCCTCATTCGTGAAGGAAGATATGTTTTGTGGGTGTGGCCTTGCAAGGATCGATTACAAACAATGGGGTTGGTGGCGGTGGCTTTTGGGTTATTCCAATGTTATGGGTTGTGCACAGGTTGGGGTTGGGGGAGAGGAGAATTTGGTTCAGATTGTGATTTCTGGGTTATTCCAGTAGGTGAAGATTACGTGATTCATCTAATTTGATTTGATAAATTACGTGATTTAAACCAAGTGGAATAAAAAAATCCAATTGAAAAAAATAACACGTGTAATTAAAATAATTCAAAATCGGAAAAAAGTTATACATCACATTTTACCTACACGTTGGCATGCCATCTCACAAGTCAAATTAGTCAAATGATGAAAACCACCCACACCAAATTTAAGGGAGGTATAACCGAGAAATTTTAATATTAGGATGAAAACCAAAAACCCGCTACAGTTCAGGAAGGAAAAATATATTTAACTCTTGATCTTACTATGTATAATATAATAATAATTTAAAAGATAAGTGAAATATATAATTATAATATTTTATTTATTTTCATAAATTTGTTTTAAAATACTATTTCAAAATACCTTCATTAAACATACATTTGAAAATGAGATATAAATTAATTACATAGTGTTGCAGTTAGTACAAAAAGGAGTAGTGTTATTAAACTCGGCTCGAACCGGTCGGTTCGACCGGTTTAACCTGGAACCGAATCCTAGATCGGTTCGAACTGAGCATCGAATCAATCATGCAAACTGCCCGGTGTGAACCGGTCAACTTGGCCGGTTTTTATTTCAGCAAGTTTTTTTTTCTCAGCATGTATTAGTTGTGAAAAAAATTTAGAAAGTGGTCTAGCATGGATTCGAACTCATTCCCTTATGATTCAAGGCTGTGAACCTTACCACTAGGCTTGTCAAGTGTTTTGACATAATGATTACATTTAATTATATATATATATATATATATCCATAATATATAGAAATAGGAATTGTTCAGTGTCTCACTATTCCAGGTGGCATTTCAATACCTATTCTTCATCATAATCCACGTGGCATTTTTTCAGCATTTTTCATTTTTTTTTCTCTTTCTCTCTCAAAATTTCAAGTTTCACGTTTATCATTCACCGTGTGATTTCAAGTTTCAAGTTCCAGCGTTCTCTCTCTCTCAAAAATGTTCTCCCTCAACGATCTCACCTTCTCGCTCATCAATCTCATCCTCTCATCGCCGCCTTCTCCTCTCCGCCTTCATCCGATCCCTATCACCGTTTCCAAATCGCCGCCGCAACCTAATCGACGCCCCCTTCTCCGTTTCATTACGAGCACGCGATTCTGACACGCTATTCTGTTTCTAATGGCCTCCTCGATTCAGGTATGGGTTTTCTGTACTCCAATACTTTTCTCTTCTCCATGACTTGATTTTGGGTGCTTCTAGCGGCCTTATCTGTTTCAGGGTTTCACTTTTCTGATTCATAATTTCTCCAAATCTTCATGACTTCAGTTAGGGTTTTTGTTGTTCATTACTTCATTTAGGGCCCCGTTGTCCCCTTGGAACGTAATCACTCTTCTTCTGCCTCAGGTAACCTGTTATTCTGTTTTACTCTTCTTCCTTCCTGACATGCTCTTGCCCATGGCAATGAACCCTCTGTTCGCAACTTGATTTCTTCCTTTCTGGGTTCTTTTTTCGTTGTGTTGAATCAATGGCAACCTCCTCCAAGTTCTAATTTTTTTAGGCTACAGATTTATTGTTTCTGTCTTATGCTTCCCATGTTTCTGATTTTCTGTTTATTGTTTGCATTATATTCTATGTTTTCATGATTTATTAATTCATTCTACCTTTTCACTTTTATTATCTTACAGAGAAGAGGTTCATCAAGGAGCCCGATAGAGACGGTGACAGCCAAGTAACTCTGGAAGATTTAGAAATTACAATGAAATAGTAGGACTGCATTCAAATATACGCAAATTGTCCTGGATCACCATAAGCTGGTGAAGTAGATGAAACACCATTCATTTTAGGTACCTTTTTGACCCTCCATTTAACATGACTTTCAACATGTTTTGACTTTTGAGTGATGTGTTAGCTTGATTAACCTTGAGGCTGAATGATAAGTTGTCTGCTTAGCTGCTGAAATTTCAAAATTAGCTGTGTAAATTTTTTTTTTTTTTTGTCAAGAAAAAAGTCATTATGAAAGATGGAGACCATAGATTCTTCTTTCACTCTAAGTTGTGTTAGTTTACATAAGATTCTCTGTACTGATTTTCAGCGTAAGTTACATAAATCATAGATGATATATTTAACAGATCAGTTGCATTATAATGAATTTTCAGGCCTCAAATGTGCAAGTCAACTAAAGATTCGAACAGTGAAAAATTGGACAAGGAGCTCAATGCCAAACTCAGCATAAAAAATAAATATCACAACTCTTTTCAGTTAGTTTGCTTTGACAACCTGAGAACTAGATTTGAGAAGGAACAAGGAAGGTCCATTGTTTATTATTCGTTGGTTAGGTTTAATTTGGATTTGCTGAAAAATGTCTGTTTTCTCTGCACTATCCTTTTCTGATATCTCTCCTAACAGGGTCCCTATCCTCTTCAATGTTTTATTACCAAGATTGAATTTCAAGTTTAGAACAAAAAAATATCCGTTGGATTTCTGAGTATGTAATGTAGTAGACATGGTTCCATTACATGATTTGGTGATCATATATTCATATGGACTGAACATTTCCTTTTTTACTGGAATTTTAGTTTTATCTAGCCGGCTAGGTCCAAATCCTCCTCTTCACTGTGGCTGCCATTATGCCCATCTCAGGTATCTTCAAGCATGATTTTCATTTTATAACTTTTTCAAAAAAAAATTAGGTACTGAAATTGTTGATTAGTTGACTGATAATGATTAGTTTTAAACCTCCTACTAATCAGCCGTGTTGTTATGTTTATATCGCTGATTTTACGTTTTGCTTTCAAATTTTTTCCTTACTTCACCTTATTAAATTTGAAATTCTCTTCTTATTCTTACGTTTTACATTTAATTTGTTTCCTTATAGTGTGATGAAAAATTCACACCTAATCATCCTAGAGGTGAGAAATTGAAATTTGAGATTTGAAACTTATTAATTTTATCAATTATTATCAAAGGTGGTAAACTGAATTTCGAAATTTGAATTAAAAATTAAATAAACTTAATTAACTTTATCGATTAGTTGACAGACTGTGTGCTTATTTATGTTTATATTACTACCCCTATTCATTCCTCACCTTCATACTTCATCACGACCTCTTTACCAAATGATAAATGTCTGTAAAAATCAGAGCCATTCCCAACACATCCTAACTACATCCTTTGGTGGCTAAATCATTGTTTCCCACTTGATATTGCTGGGTGTTGAATTTGAATCATGCCTTTTAGCATGAGATTCAGTACATTTATTTGAATGCAGGAAAGAGTTCATGACAGAAACTATAGGCTGGGTACGCCAAAGGCAGGACTCAGATGGTGATTTTGGCAATGGTGGGGGAAGATGAGATTCAGCGCCACTTTTTCCTGAATCATTAGCTAACACAAGGTAATGTCCCTTTCTTTCTCTTTATTTTGGTACATCAACGTTGCTAATAGAGAAGTAATCATGTCCCTTTCTTTGTATCCCTGTCTCATTTCTATGTTCACCTTGAAGGTATTAATTTGGGCCTGAATTTGTTGTTACAGTTGGGTGAGACTGGATTTGTTAGAACACCTGAATCAATGATAATCAATGTTGTTTTGCTACAAACTATCTTCCATTAGTGTTAGCCAATGACAGGTAATGAATTAGTTTCATACACCTTCCAAGAAAGTCATTTCATTCTGCTGTTTGGCTGGGAAAATCGATGTGTTTGAGTGTTGTACCAAACCTACATGCATATTTGGGAGGAGAATTACCGAAGCTAACTTTTTTATGCCAGGGTAGTGAAGAAGCTGGAAGCCAAACCTATAAGCTTGCTCAATGGTATTTGGAGGGGAACACATGATATTTGGGAGGAGAATTACCGAAGCTATCTTTTTTATGCCAGGGTAGTTGCTGTGCTGAGATCCTATGAGTGTAGGGTAGGAATGAGTTTATATCACAAGTGAGGAGGAGCTGATGCAAATGATGGCAGAGAGGAGTTGTGATGGTTGTGATGGTCGCTTGTGTACATAGATGAACAATATGATGGAGATGATTATATACATTGTCATATCCTGTTTGTGTAATAAGCATGTGCTCATTTCATCTTCAGAGCTACGAATTCTCATATACCTTAACCATTTTACGCACCTTTGCTTTGTGATGTGGATCTGGGTGATGATGCATCATGAAAATGTAGTCAAATATGCAATTTCAGCTATATGGTTTAGAAGAAAATTATTATTCTTTTTTATAGAATTTTTGCAATTTTTTAAAATATAAAATTTTATTAATATTTTAATTAGCTTTTTAAAAATTATAAAGGAAATACATCTAATATAAAATTCTTTTCTCTAATAAGTTGTATGCATGAGTGAGTGATAAATCATCTTCTTCCTTCTCTTATCTGCCACAGTTACAACTCATACCAAAATAAAATAACTGATTAATTGGAATGGGTGATCATGTCAAATAATGTGAAATTCACAATGATGATGCTTTTAAAACATGTAGGAGAATGACTCTTTTTCTTTTAACTCATTAGCAGAGTATGAAAGTCAACATGGTGTTTTTCTTGCTTATAAATGTGCATTAGTTTCAATATGATGACATATCTGGAATTAAACTTTATAACGTGACAATGTGCTTAATTGGACCTATTATGGTTTTCTTTGGATAATCCATGTGACACATTTTATAGTATGTTTACAAAACAAGTCTTTCAAAGATGATACTCATATTTTAATGTAAAAGGAATACTCCATTTGCATTAACTTTTAAGTTTAAAGACCAAGTGTCTATTCAATACTAAAACCTTAGATGTTGATAAGTATATAATAACGTTTCTATTATTTAAGTCAAACATGCATTGTTATTGTTGTCTACAATTTATAAATTAAATTTATAATTTATAAACAATATCACCCGTGAATGCACGGGTATAAAACTAGTATATATATAAACAGAAATAATACTATAAAAATCTTTGACAAGTAGACATTAGTATTATTACACAAAATAACTAAAACACAACCCAACAATTATAACTTTTTTTTAGGCTTAAAGGGTTCAAAGGCCCCTGAAATTACAAAGGGAATCAAATCCAGGACCTAGAAAAAATTTGCATCAAATTGGGTCCCTAGAAATTTTTTTTAATTCAATTAAGGCCAAAGTGTGCCACAGCTCAATTTTGTCCTAGTCAGCTTTTCCACGTGGCTTTTTTAATTTTTTTTAATTAGAAAAATTAATTAAAAATAAAATTTTAATTCCAAGTCAGTTTTATAAGTAGAAAAAAAAAAATAACTTAACAAAATTCTAATCTAAATATAAATTCCTAATCTAAACAATAATCTAAACTAACAAACTTAGAACATATTTGCAAAACAACAAACTCCAGATTATTAGATTCATATGAATGAAATTGAAAGACCCTAAATTCATCACCAACACAGAACCCACCACCATTACCAACCACTCTCCAAGCCACCACCAATTCAAAACCCACCACCACCCAGAACACAGAACCCACTCCAACCCACCCACCACCATCACCAACCTCTCCACGACATCCCCAACTCATAACCCATCACCCAGAACCCACCTTCAATCTGATGTTCCTCTCTTTCTTTTTCTTTTACCATTTCCCTCTTTCTCTGAATCAGCTACCTGTTTCTATGTGATCTTTCTCTATTTCTTTCCTTTCAATTTCAGATCCCTCACCTTTGGTCCCTCGACGCCTTTCACCCCTTTCAACCCACCTCCCCTCCTCACGCCTTTCACCCCTTAAAATTGAAACCCATTTCCAAAGCCAGAAGCACTTCACACCGAGAACGAAGTAGATCGAAAGAGAAAGGGGAAAATCGAGAACGAGGGGAATCACAGGTCACCCTAGCAATTGGATTTTTGTGTCTGTTTGAGTTGCAGGATCTGTGTAAGGTGGATGGGTGTGTATGTGTGGGGTTAGACGTGCTTACTTCCCTTTCTTGCTTACTGGTCTCTTGCGAGAGAGAAGAGCACCTCAGATGGGTTGACCAGAGGAGGAGAAGAGGCAGAGCTTCCTCATCTTCTTCTTCTTCTGGGTTTTGGGGGTTTTCATCTCATATCTGATGGTTCTCTTCTTCTTTCCCAACCCCAGCAAACCCAAGGGACCCTAAATCGACCTGCTACTCCAAATCCCCATTTTTTCTCTTCAAACCCAGCACCACTGATCTCTTCTCTCGGATCTGATCCGTTCTTCTTTTTGTTCTCATGGTGGTGGTTTAGCCAATGGAGATTTTCCTGGGTTGTTTGATTAGATGGGAGGTTTCGGGTGGTGGCTCAGTGTGGGTGTGCGACGGTTGGGGTTGGATGAGAGGGAGTTTACGGGTTGGGGGGCGTGGCCTTCTCCAGTGTTTCAGAAAGAGAGAGAGAGAGAGCTAAAAGATGAATGTTCATGGTGATGTTGTTGTATGTGAGTATGGGTTGTTGTTGTATGTGAGTAGATGCTAGATCTCTGGTTTCTCTGGGTTGGAAGAAGATGAATGTTCATGGCCAATGTTTTTTTTACCTTTTGTTAATGTTAATCTGGGTTGAGGTGTTTAAAAAAAAAATATGGGTTGAATTTTTTTTTTAGATTAGGTTAGATTTGGGGCTAAATTGATTAGATTAAGTTTTTATTTTGATTAGAGATTTTATTAAGTTTTTTACTTTTTTTTATTTATGCTTTAATATATGAGTTGGAAATAAAAAAATAAAGTTTTATAATTTTTCTATTAAAAAAAATAAAAAAAGCCACGTGTTAACGGTGACTAGGACAAAATTGAGTTGTGGCACACTTTGGCCTTAATTGAATTAAAAAAAAATTCTAGGGACCCAATTTGATGCAAAAATTTTCTAGGTCCTGGATTTGATTCCCTTTGTAATCTCAGGGGCCTTTGGACCCTTTAAGCCTTTTTTTTAACGTTATTTAACAATTGTTTCAAAAAAACGTTATTTAACATAATGAGTCAAGCAGTTTTGATAGACTCAAATAGGGATGGCAATGGATCCGAGACCCAGTGGGTACCCGCAAAAAATACCCACAATGGGTAGGGTAAAAACCCGCTATATGGGTATGGGGCTGGGTATGGGTAATTACCCGCAAAATTGAGTGGGTACGGGTGCGGGTATGAGTACTATGGTACCCACCCCGCCCCATACCCGCACACATTATATACATATAAAAAATATATATGTATATTAATAAAACCTATATGCCGTATAGAGCTTGGACACCCTTTTGTATGACTACCCTGTTTCTTTATATTGTTTTACTTGGCAAAACTAGAAAACTTAATAAACTTATGTTCTTTTTCTCGTTAGTACTGTATCTGTTTTATGTTGGGACCTCTTTAATATATAATAATATATCCTCTTTGATTCTCAAAATGATTCTTTAAAAAACTACAATTTTTATCTTTTTCTTATGTTGCAGTTTCTATTGGTATTACTGGACCAAAGCAATATTTAGATTTTAAAGATAAGCGACTGCAATCTTTTGGGGAATCTGATTCTGATGATAAGGTAAATATGATATAATTTTTTTAAAATTTGTTCATGTATATTGACTTTGCAATATAAAACTAATTTGAGTTAATTTATTATTTTTAACAGGTTTTGGAGAGCAGCAGCACAGTCCATACAAGTTAAATCTATTTGAAGACTCTTTAGTGTTTTATTAAGTTATATTTTGAGACTAAGGTGTTGAATTTATACTTAATGTATTTGGATGATGTTTTATATTTTTAATTAATGTGTTTCCATTTTATAATAGCAATCATATATTTTTTCATTGAAAATGCAAATACGGAAAATTATATTTTATTTAAGCAAATTGCGGGTATTGGGTACGGGTACGGGCATATATGTACCCATAGGGTACGGGGATGGGCACTGAAGTTGTTACCCACGCGGGTATGGGGAGGGGTACGGGTAAGTTTTTAAAACGCGGGTATGGGGATGGGTACTATAGTACCCTACCCAAACCCTACCCATTGCCATCCCTAGACTCAAACCTGTGTTGTGTAGACTTATGGATGACCATCAGTATGCTTTTATTGGGGGGAGAAATATGCTGGATAGTGTGGTGATAGCAAATGAGGTTGTTCATGAGGCTAAGCTCACGAAGAAGCCTACTATTTTTTTTCAAAGTTGATTATGAAAAGGCATATGATTCGGTTTGTTGGGGATTTTTTGAGTATATGATGGTGAGAATGAACTTTAATCAGAAATGGAATGGTTGGATTATGAGCTGCCTTAAATCTGCTTCCATTTCAGTTCTTGTTAATGGTAGGCCAGGGGATGAGTTCAAAATGGAGAAGGGATTGAGACAGGGGATACTTTAGCACCTTTCTTGTTTCTTATTGTTGCAGAAGGCCTGAATAGATTCTTTATGAATGTAGTGAGATTGGGGAAATTCTCAGGGTTCAAGGTGAGAGGGGATTGCAACTTGGAGGTGTCTCTCTTGCAATTTGCTGATGACACTATCTTCATGGGAGATGCATCTATCCAAAATCTGATTACAATCAAGTGTGTTTTGCGTTGCTTTGAGCTGATTTCAGGGTTAAAGGTGAACTTCTTGAAGAGCAAATTGGCTGCGGTGGGTCTAGCAGAGGGTGTGGTCAATCAGTTTGCATCTTTCCTGAATTGAAAAGTTATGACAATCCCTTTTATTTACCTAGGGATTCCAGAGTGTGGCTGCCCGTCTAAGCGTAGTCTACTGGCCCCTGTTGTTCGCAAAATCAGAAATAGACTATCACAGTGGAAGCAAAAGACAATCTCATTTGGGGGAAGGGTGTGCCTAATTCAAAGTGTTCTTTCTTCGTTGCCTTTGTTCTTCTTATCCTTCTTCCGTATGCCAGTTTGTGTGTTGGACAAATGCACCAGTTTGATGAGGAACTTCCTTTGGGGTGGTAGTGAGGAGACGAGAAAAATTGCTTGGGTCAAGTGGCAGGATGTCTGTAAGCCTAAGGACTCAGGGGGTCTTAGCCTGAAGGATATTTCTTGCTTTAACCGTGCTCTCTTAGCCAAGTGGTGGTGGCGGTATCATACAGAACCTGGGAATCTTTGGTGTTAGTTCCTGGAGAAGAAGTATGGGGGTGAAAGGCGTCTTAAGGAGTCTGCATGGTGGCGGGGGGTGCAGACCGCATGCGGTGTGGGGGGAGATAATTGGGTGGAGGCTGGGTGCTCGAAGGTTGTGAAGTGTGGAGACATGACTTTATTTTGGTTGGAGGATTGGACGGGTAAGGGCTCCCTGGATGTCAAGTACCACAGGTTATACAACCTATCGTGTCAGAAACGAGCTCGTGTATCCGATTGTGGGTCGTGGGTTCAGCAGGCTTGGCGTTGGGACCTGCGGTGGAGAAGGCCATTACAGGGGAGGGAGGTGTCTTGGTTGCAGTCGTTGCTTTTAGATGTGGGGACAAGTTCTTTGGTTGAGGGAGTCCGGGATAAATGGATTTGGAATCCATCCCCTGATGGGTTATTTTCTGTGAATTCCACATATTTCTTCTTGCAGGAACCGCAAGCGTTGGTGGTGGATACCGTCATGGTTTCTGTTTGGCATTCTTTCGCTCCATCAAATGCCAAAGCTTTTGCGTGGTGCTGTATTCTGGACAGGATTGCTAGTGGAGAGAACCTTCTTAAACGAAATGTGCTAGCCCCTGTTAATGATGCTTCTTGCAGGCTTTGCCCGGGCTTGATTGAATCATACTCTCATCTTCTCTTCACTTGCCCCTTTGCGTCGGCGGTGTGGAGGGGGTGCTTTAATTGGTTTGGGTTGGATACGGTGCTCCCTCATGAGCCACGACCACACTACCTCCAATTCTTGTTTGGTTGGAATAATAGCCAGAATGTCATTCTGAGTTCTATTTGGGTTGCAGCTGCGTGGAGTCTTTGGCTTCAGAGAAATGACAGGATCTTTAATGGAGGGCAGCAGGTGTTTCAAAGACTCTAGAATTGGTAAAGTGGAGAGCTTGGCAGTGGGTTAAAGTGAGACTGAGGGGGGTTTTGTTACTCTTAGTTTGAGTGGCTCAACAATCCGCTGGTGTGCATCCAAGCTATGTAGTTCACTCTTGTGGCTTGTTTGTCTTGTCTTACTTTTGTTTTATTTTTATTTTTTTTTTGCTTTTTATTCTATTGTGTATTGGGTTGAAGTACCCATTGTATTTCCAATTCAATACAATTTGGCTTATAAAAAAAATTATTTGTGTGTTTTTATTATGAAATTATTATTTAATGTTAGTTAGTATTATTAATTCTTATAATTTTTTTAATATAGAATGAGTCAAACCGTTTTGTATATAATTTCTTTGCAAAGTCTTCTTGTCGTTTCATTGAGGACAAATTAAAGAATATAATTACCAAGCTTTGGTGTTGTAAAAAATTGACAAATTGAAAATCTTTTTAGATAGCCTGAAACAGAAGCTGGATTTTATACAAGTTCTTTCATGTGAATATATCATTTGTTAGCTTATGATGTACAAGATTTTAGTTGTTGAATTCCGTTTTAAACTTGTTTATACGCTTTTTGTTGTGATTAAAGCGTAAAATCGATGTTGTTTGATGATGTTTAAAACTTATTTCAGTTATTTGTGAGTTGTGACATTTTGTTGTGGTAAAACATTCCTTATTGTTTTTTTGTGTGGTATTTTGTGACATTTTATTATGGTATTATGAATGTTTTAATTTTTTTTAGCGTCAACCGAGTTAAACGGTTCAACCAGTGACCCAGTGGTCAGACCGGTGACCCATTGACCCAGTGCCCTGACCGAGTCTATCACCGGGTCGAGTTTAATAATACCGAAGAGGAGTGTAACTAGAAGAAAAGATGGTGCAATAGATGAGAGGGTGTGAAAAGTAGTGCCAAATAGACTAACGCAGTTTACTTTTTACAGTCAATTGACATTAAGACCAAAATTACACCTTCACATAATAAAAGGAACCCAAATCGCGCAATTAGAACAAAGGGGACCAAAATTGCACTAAGGTCAAACATTAGAGACGAAAAGTGCAACTAACATAATGCATTTCTAATTTCTAGCAAACTATGCTACTGAGCATTGTAGATATGGAGTATTCCACGCTAATATGCACCATAATCATCCAATACAAACAAATAGAAATTGATTGTGAAACTGGAAATATTAATCTGATATATGAAGAAAGACGTGCTGCAAATAACAAGCCTAAATGGTTAAATATGTTGACATCACTCTTCATATTGCATCCACACACAAATGGATTCCTTTAACAAATAGTTACCACTTACCCGTTACCACCACATCATGAAGGAAAAAACAATATGCATAACTAACTATAAGGACTTTGGCCAGAAAAGTACAATGTTGAGAGATATAAAACACAAAATGTTGAGACACACATTTTTATAATAGGAGAACCTTATCAGATTTTAAGACTGTCACGACAAAATGTCAAAAGCTAGACATTTCAAGTCAATGAAAACAGAATTAACAATGTCAATGCAATAACCATGACATTTAAGAAAAAAGATAAATAAAGGCAAACTTAAAAATGCTGGTTGTGTTTTAAACATCAGCCATGCCCCCTCTATAACAATCAATACAATAATGCCAGGTAGGCTGTTGTTGCCATATCATGGCCACGTCATGTGTTTGGCTTGTAAGTTTAAGTTTCAAGTTATAGTCCCTGTACTTTTACAGTTTCACATTTCATTCCCATAATTATTTAGATTATCTTTTATTTAAATTTTGGAAAATTCAAATATAATTTAACATAACATAATCATAAATTTCATTTGGTAAATATCATTTGCTTGTTCATCTTCCGCCACCGCCGCAGGGAAATGGGCATCGTCATCATTTCTTTCAGCCTTCGGCCTTCAACCTCCCTTCTATCCCTTTTCTTCATCCTTCATCGTTTCTTCCCTAAACCCTAGCATCAGGGCGATTTTCACACGTCGTGCTTTCACCGTCTCAATGTCGCGTTGATTACGTCGCACCACTCTGTCCACACCGCCCCCCATCTGGTCTGACCACGCCGCTGGTTTCGTCGGGACTAACGTGTCCGCCGCTCTGAACCGTCGCGACGATTCACGCCAGGCCCTTTTCCCCATCTTGGCTCTGCTTCCATCAACTTGGTTGGAATTGAATCCTTCTTCTTGATGGTGAACAGGTATAAGTATAAATTCAAACCTCAGTACCTCTCAAATTTGACCTTATTGTATTGGTTCTGAGTCTCTTGTTTGACAATTGGGCAGCTGTACCTTTTCCCATCTGTTTGTATCTGTTTACAAATTTTAATACTAAGGTCCCCTTTCCCCATTTATACCTTTGTTTTCATCAATTTGATTGGAATTAAATCCTTATTTTGGATGTTGAACTGGTACAAATTCAATCCCAGTACGTCTTATTTCTATGTTCAGCATCGAGGTGAAAGAAGAGGTCTTGGTGAAACATTCCTTCCTAAAATACAATTATTGTTGTTGAAGGTTGTTAGTCATAAATAATTTCTTTGCTGGCCGAAAAATTGTTTCTTGTTACCTCTTGCTTGATATATCGTGAGCAGTTGAGTTTGCGCGGTGTCTTATGTTTCGTGGTAATCATAAAGAATTGCTTTGCTTGCTGAGTTTGCATATGAGATGCTTGGTGTCTTATGTTTCTTGTCTCATGAACTATTGAAGTTTTGTTGTCTTATGTCCCAGGGACTAACAATATCCTTGATAAATGTAGTCAAACAATATCATCCAGACAAAAATCATGGAAAAAAAGAGGTATTGCATCTATCTTTGGAGAGAATCAAAGCTGTCTTTGTTCAGTAGTTGTCTTGAAGCCACCAAGGGTGTGCTGGGGGTGCATGTCTCAAGATTGAAAGTGACAATCTGATGCTTGAAGATTATAGAACATGAAAGATTATGTTGAATAGGAATTATGTACTCTTATTGAATTCACACTATTGAACTCCAATAGTTGCCCGATGATGTAACAAAAGTTTTGATTGCAATAAGATTAGACTTTGAAATCCAATCCTTGGTGAACTTTTCATCCTTGCCAATTGATACAAAAGCTTTGTTATGCATACATTTCCAATTGTTACAACAAGGTTACCTCCATATAAAGTGAGGCTTCAAAATAGCATGAAAGCAAAATATACATCTCCAACTGTAACTTAGCCAAGGAACCATCAATTACTTGTTCTTGACTTGTAAGACCATAAATTTAGTTTTACATTGTTACTGCATTAATTAAGAAAGGCAAAGAAAAGTAGCTCTTAATAAAGATAGAAGGAATTTGAGTAAGAACATATTATAATATAACTCAGTCTTTAGAAAGAAAGAGCTAACAAAGTCACAATTCTATCTTGCATAAAATCATATTTGAAATCTATTACATAGAATATCTGTACAGTGAAGGAAAAACTACAAGGGAAAACATAAAAGTGAGTCTCAATCTAAAACTACTATGCATGATATGAATTCTTTAGACTCTCCATTCTTCTCTTAGTTTCTTGAATGCAGTTGACAGCTTAAGCTCTCCATTATCATTCATTCTCTTGGAGTAGGGTTTTCATTCAACTTTTGAGCTATTGATTTTGCTTCTAAAGGAAATACAATTTTCAGTGAGATGTTTCTAAAGTTCAGCTCATAGCTTCTCATCGTTGTTTAGTGTAAAACACCTTCGTCACTTGAATACATGTCACGGTCTCTTTGGTCAACCTCAACAAATTGCTTTCTCCAGCTATATAATCCAAAGAAATCAACTACAAGAAAAGAAAATCTAAAAGTTAAATATAACAATTATAGAATAACATTACATGAGATTTATATAAAAAATCACATTTAGATAGGAAAATTGGGCAAATAGAATGAAAATGACCCACGAGCATTCAACTTGAAAGCTAGACAAGATCTGTATCATACCTTATGCCAGTGGCAATTGCAACTTTTTGAAGGTGGCAAGTTGGCAATAGAAATCTAGAGATACTGTCAATCACCTTATGTGAATTCATCTGTTGAAATTTTTGCCTTCATACCCTAATGGAACTTTTCTTTGCAATGTGAAATGAGCTAATTATATATTGTGCCTTGTTATGCTCACCCTAAACCCCTAATATTATCTTGTCTTTAGAATCCTGCATCTCTTCATTTTCATTGCAACAAACAAGACTCAAGTCAATAAACTAGCAATCAGACTTTCAATTTCACACCATTGACTAATAATGTATATAGGTTACTGGACATAATCCTAATGTTTAGAGATAGAAGTAATTAGCTGGACACTCAGTGATTACGCCAGGGCTTAAGTATCATATTTTGCATATAGAAGTATTGTAGGATAAGTGTAAATTTGATAGCTATCCTCCTTAGAGCATTGAATAGAACTACCAAAACCAGCATTAACTGTTACTGTCAAACAAGAATTGAAATAACACTCTATGTTATCATTCTTAAAAACTAAAAAATTTGCAAAATCCAAAACAATGAATTGGAACTAGTATATGTGTGTGACAGTAATCACACTGCAGACATCATTTTGTGCATGTAAAAAGATGCTCACGAGCAGGAAATCCACGAATTCTTGTTGTACCTATAAGCAAGGAATATGAAGGACACTTAATTCTACACTTGAGCCATATACAGTAGGAAATCTATACTGCCTGAAGGGGAAAAAAATGGAAGAAATCATTACTTATTTTACCTTCTCCCCCTCTCTTACTGCAGTATCAATCAGTGAAACGAAAAGTAAAAGAAAAAGTTTTCTGGTAATCTCATGTTCGGTGATTATGGTAAAGCATAATATGAATGTGGATGTTAATTGTTAAAAATGTATATAAAAGGTGTTCAGAGTCCCATTCATATCAAACTTTGAAATAATATCTACCAGCATAGTGTTTCGTTGTATGAAATCAAAAGATCATAAAACATTCACAAAGCTCTAGAGTAACTAGCATACCATGATTCGCATATGGCCTCTTGCAGTCAGACTTTGAATCAAATCAATCAATATTAACCTAAATCCAAACAAAGAAAAAACATATGAAGGCATAATAACACTCGTTCCAGCGCCATAAAGCGGCTGGAGGAAGAGTTTGAGAGGAGATTGACAGAGTTGACTGAAATTGGTCGCCTCCAGAAGGGAATATGACTTGCAGATCTGATATTAGGGAATGACGGTGATTGGAAAGAAAAGGAGCCTTCGTTTTGGGGTGGGGTTTAATATTTGATCGGTTGATGAAGAGGTGCACATTTACAATTGTGTGTTGAAATTCGAAAATGGTGAAACTGGAGAAAGGCGCTCATGTTTTCCCTCGCTTCATGAAAATTGAAAATGGTTTTAGCGCCTAAAATTAAAGTCTATTTTACATTTATGCATTTTTAATAGTTGTAAAAATATTTTGAAAGAAATTTGATTTTTAATTTTGGCCCTATGATTTATATAAATAAAATAATTATTTTGGATCCTTTAGATCTTATATATTTTTTTAAAGAAGTGTTTTTTCAATAAAAGCAGCTATATAATATAATTAAAAATGCATCCTTCATGCATTGTGATCATAGTCACAATGCAATAATAATCATAGTAAAAATTAAATGTTAATGATATAAGAACTTAGACTTGGTTTAGGCTAAACTAATCATAGTGATCATAGTTGTAACACCCCAATTCTAAACGGTATATGTATTGTAAATATCAGAGTGATAAAAATTCTAACACTCATGGGGCATTACATAATCACTTAAAACATTATCATAATGCTCCTGTAACAGATACATAGCACATAAACTTTGAGATGAACTCATAAATAAACTTAAATGCTCTTGTGACAGTTAATTAGTCTTTGAACTAGTTCACTTTGACAAATAGTTATGCAGCGAATCCAGTGTCTTTAAAACTTAAAGAAAACATAGTATCTTGCCCACAACTTAAAACAGAAACAACTTCTCAAATAACAACTTAATTCAAATTATAACAGAAGGAAAACAAGCGTCCATTTCCCCCCCGAGTGCTACGTATCAGAGCAAGGACTCCAACTCGAAATAAAGGCTATAGACTACTCCTCCTAATTACCTGCACGTTACCAACAAGGGTAACATTCAAACAGAAGGGGTGAGATATCGAGTATCATAAATATAAGAATGGCAATAAATATGCTAGATTAATGCCACACCACTTCTTTTTATATTCATATAGCTCAGTTACTAAAACAGTCACAAATAACGTCATCGACTCGGATACAATTCGAACACAACAATGACTATGCATATGTATGTGGTACCAACAGGGATTCAGCCCTCATCACGAATTGCCAATTATTGGAGGCACAAGGCATAAGCCTTCATCACAAATCGCCAATACAGGCCATCACAGAGTATGCAGATGCTATGCGACTCAAAAGGACGTATACATCTCATAATCATCACTTCAACATGAGGCATTGCGCCTATATCACTACATCACTAACATCGCTTAAAACAACACAATTCAGCACACATGCATTTTTATCAACTATACAATTACCCTGACATCTTAGGCAATTTTGGCACCAAATCAATGAAACAACTCACTTAAGCATGCAATCATGGAAGAAGCTATCACATATGGTAAATAAATTATGGATTTCATGCTAAAGGTGTTCAGCCACATGCATCATCCTCATAGCTAATACATGGAACATAAAGACACTAACTTTCATACAACATGTAAGCTAAATCTAATTATATTTCCAAAACAATCAGAATTTCCGTAATCTGGAAAAACAGCAGGAACACCAGCCACTAAAAGCGGTCTCCTGAATTCGTTACTGAACCAAAAATCATGTATTTTATATGCCTAGAAAGCTAACTTAAAGTCCTACAATTTCTTAGTTGATCACATCTTCATTTGAGCACTCTAACTGGGCGAAAACAGGTCTCGAAGTGTACTGTCCAGCCCAGGAAATTTTGGACAGCAGCACAGCATCATCAAATCCGTGCATAAATCATATAGCAGTTCAGGAATTACGCTCACAGCAGAAACATATTTCAGTAGAGATAACCTACAGGATTCGTTACTTGTTCAAAAATTACAAATGACCTCAATTTGAAAAGCTAACAGAAAACTCTACCACTTTCTAGTTCATCAAAGAATTTTCTGGGCACATTAACAAGGTGAAAAATCACGTTGAAGTTCACTGACAGAGATAGCAGATACAGAGCGCAGAAAAACATGGTTTACTAAACTGAACTTACAGACCTCGTCTCTCAACCAAAAATTATGTACCATATCATTCCAGAAAGCTCTTTCAAAGGCCTACACTTTCTCAGTTCAACGCAACATTATTCGAGCACTCTAAACAGGCTCTAAAAGGCTTCGAAAGTCACGGTTCATACCAGGAAAATGACCAGTCCGTTTTATGTTCCAAAATAAGTGATTAAAGTTGTTTCTCATCAAACAAGACACAAAACCTAACAAGCATGCTACCTAACAGTCCTTATGTGCGTGATCATAAAGAAAATCAAAAGGGAACCTCAACCCAAAACTCCTAGCATACTATGGTTCTGCCCTCACCCCGTTCAATCACACAAAAGAAAATCCCAAAATCAATGGATTTCAAATCAGATTTCCAGAACATCATTAACAGAAACAATTCTACATCTCCCAAATCCCTAATATCATTCACCATAATTCCATTAGAAACTCAAAATCCCACCCTTACCTTTGGATTGAGTGCAGCTCCCCGTTCCCGATCGAATTCTCCGAAGCCGATCCGCTCTCCCTCTCTTCCTGCTACTTCACGCACAGCCTTCTTCTTTTTTTTTTCTCCTTCTTTCACGCGTCCTCTTCTTTCTTATTTTTTTTTTCTTTAGCTGCTTCCCCATCCTTATTAAACCATCTAAACCTAATTCCTCAAGGGCTAAACTAAAAATCCTAAAATCTCTCCTAGTCCTTGTCTCTATTTTTAATCCTAACTTTCACCCCCTAGCTCTCTTCCATTTCATAAAACACACTCAGCATCACAAAAAATTTATTTTATTTCATTAAAGTATTAATATATCACCTATTAAACCACCATACAATATAATCTTAATTAAAATAAAATACCAACATTATTTTAATTAAAAACAGGGTGTTACAACTCTCCCCCACTTAAGAATTTTCGCCCTCGAAAATTTCCTTAAACGAACAATTCGGGGTAGGACTCTCTCATCTGACTCTCAAGCTCCAATGAAATAAAGAATGCATCACACCCATAATAATAATGGCAATCAAAGATGTGCCATTAATAAAGCACGTACTTCGAATTAGTCTATCCTCAGCAGTAGTCTCAGCACCAGATAAAGCAAACACCTTCCCCCTTGCAGGATCCTTCTTGGGTTTGTCACAATTAGTACTGATGTGACCTTGCTCTCCACATCTGTAGCATGCCACAGTTTTACCTTCTAGGCACTCAAAGGATTTGTGGCCCAGCTTGCCACACTTAAATCATGTTGCTTCTGAATTGAGACATTCAGGAGAACGATGTCCTTCAACACCACACTTGTAGCACCTAACCGGATTAGGAGCTCCTCCCCCACTCGGCTTCTTGTCATTACCAGCTTCTTGTTTACCGTTATCAACAGGATTCCCATACGGTTTCCCTCTGAATTGCCCCTTTTCTTTCTTCTCTTTCAAAGACTTGTAGTGAGCAGCACTTTCCCTGCTATCCTCATCATATATCCTACTCCTGTTAACCAGGTCAGAAAATCGGATAATCTGTTGATATCCCACAACCTTCTTGATCTCAGGTCTCAAACCATTCACAAACTTGTTACACTTAGATCTCTCAGCTTCGGCAGTATTGTAGTGGGGACAAAACTTAATCAATTCCTCAAACTTTGTAGCATACTCCGCCACGGTTCCATTACCCTGCTTGAGTTCAAGAAACTCAATTTCCTTCTTTCCACGCACATCTTCTGGATAGTACTTCTCCAGAAATGCACCCTTGAAAAGATCCCAAGTAATCTCCATCCCATCACCTTCAAACCTCTGAACAGTGTTGTCCCACCAATCTTCAGCTTCTTTCTCAAGCATATGGGTGCCAAACTGCACCTTTTGCGCGTCAGTACAATTCATGACTCGAAAGATCTTCTCAATTGCTTTCAGCCATGCCTGTGCTTTGTCAGGGTCGTATGCTCCTTCAAAGGTTGGCGGATTGTTCCTCTGAAACTTTCCCAAAGCACGGAATTCATCCTGATTATGGTTCCCAAGGTTCGCTTGCTGACCTTGCCCAATGGCGCCAACCAACATTGCCAATGCCTCAGCGATAGCTTCATCATTCCTTCCGGCAACCATTTTCCTGAATCTCCAAACAGCCAACAACTCTTATCAAACAACAGTTCGATAGTGCTACTTACACATATCGAGTATCAGTAAGTATTAGAATATATATTATACTAAAAACTTGGTCACTGACCAACCATTGCTCTGATACCACTAATGTAACACCCCAATTCTAAACGGTATATGTATTGCAAATATCAGAGTGATAAAAATTCTAACACTCATGGGGCATTACATAATCACTTAAAACATTATCATAATGCTCCTGTAACAGATACATAGCACATAAACTTTGAGATGAACTCATAAATAAACTTAAATGCTCTTGTGACAGTTAATTAGTCTTTGAACTAGTTCACTTTGACAAATAGTTATGCAGCGAATCCAGTGTCTTTAAAACTTAAAGAAAACATAGTATCTTGCCCACAACTTAAAACAGAAACAACTTCTCAAATAACAACTTAATTCAAATTATAACAGAAGGAAAACAAGCGTCCATTTCCCCCCCGAGTGCTACGTATCAGAGCAAGGACTCCAACTCGAAATAAAGGCTATAGACTACTCCTCCTAATTACCTGCACGTTACCAACAAGGGTAACATTCAAACAGAAGGGGTGAGATATCGAGTATCATAAATATAAGAATGGCAATAAATATGCTAGATTAATGCCACACCACTTCTTTTTATATTCATATAGCTCAGTTACTAAAACAGTCACAAATAACGTCATCGACTCGGATACAATTCGAACACAACAATGACTATGCATATGTATGTGGTACCAACAGGGCTTCAGCCCTCATCACGAATTGCCAATTATTGGAGGCACAAGGCATAAGCCTTCATCACAAATCGCCAATACAGGCCATCACAGAGTATGCAGATGCTATGCGACTCAAAAGGACGTATACATCTCATAATCATCACTTCAACATGAGGCATTGCGCCTATATCACTACATCACTAACATCGCTTAAAACAACACAATTCAGCACACATGCATTTTTATCAACTATACAATTACCCTGACATCTTAGGCAATTTTGGCACCAAATCAATGAAACAACTCACTTAAGCATGCAATCATGGAAGAAGCTATCACATATGGTAAATAAATTATGGATTTCATGCTAAAGGTGTTCAGCCACATGCATCATCCTCATAGCTAATACATGGAACATAAAGACACTAACTTTCATACAACATGTAAGCTAAATCTAATTATATTTCCAAAACAATCAGAATTTCCGTAATGTGGAAAAACAGCAGGAACACCAGCCACTAAAAGCGGTCTCCTGAATTCGTTACTGAACCAAAAATCATGTATTTTATATGCCTAGAAAGCTAACTTAAAGTCCTACAATTTCTTAGTTGATCACATCTTCATTTGAGCACTCTAACTGGGCGAAAACAGGTCTCGAAGTGTACTGTCCAGCCCAGGAAATTTTGGACAGCAGCACAGCATCATCAAATCCGTGCATAAATCATATAGCAGTTCAGGAATTACGCTCACAGCAGAAACATATTTCAGTAGAGATAACCTACAGGATTCGTTACTTGTTCAAAAATTACAAATGACCTCAATTTGAAAAGCTAACAGAAAACTCTACCACTTTCTAGTTCATCAAAGAATTTTCTGGGCACATTAACAAGGTGAAAAATCACGTTGAAGTTCACTGACAGAGATAGCAGATACAGAGCGCAGAAAAACATGGTTTACTAAACTGAACTTACAGACCTCGTCTCTCAACCAAAAATTATGTACCATATCATTCCAGAAAGCTCTTTCAAAGGCCTACACTTTCTCAGTTCAACGCAACATTATTCGAGCACTCTAAACAGGCTCTAAAAGGCTTCGAAAGTCACGGTTCATACCAGGAAAATGACCAGTCCGTTTTATGTTCCAAAATAAGTGATTAAAGTTGTTTCTCATCAAACAAGACACAAAACCTAACAAGCATGCTACCTAACAGTCCTTATGTGCGTGATCATAAAGAAAATCAAAAGGGAACCTCAACCCAAAACTCCTAGCATACTATGGTTCTGCCCTCACCCCGTTCAATCACACAAAAGAAAATCCCAAAATCAATGGATTTCAAATCAGATTTCCAGAACATCATTAACAGAAACAATTCTACATCTCCCAAATCCCTAATATCATTCACCATAATTCCATTAGAAACTCAAAATCCCACCCTTACCTTTGGATTGAGTGCAGCTCCCCGTTCCCGATCGAATTCTCCGAAGCCGATCCGCTCTCCCTCTCTTCCTGCTACTTCACGCACATCCTTCTTCTTTTTTTTTTCTCCTTCTTTCACGCGTCCTCTTCTTTCTTATTTTTTTTTTCTTTAGCTGCTTCCCCATCCTTATTAAACCATCTAAACCTAATTCCTCAAGGGCTAAACTAAAAATCCTAAAATCTCTCCTAGTCCTTGTCTCTATTTTTAATCCTAACTTTCACCCCCTAGCTCTCTTCCATTTCATAAAACACACTCAGCATCACAAAAAATTTATTTTATTTCATTAAAGTATTAATATATCACCTATTAAACCACCATACAATATAATCTTAATTAAAATAAAATACCAACATTATTTTAATTAAAAACGGGGTGTTACAATAGTCATCAATGATATATTAACATGCATTTTGCATACTTTAAACCCTAACACTAAGGGTTCTTGTGTCGACGACATACTTTCGTTTATGTACTTCAACTGAACATTAACCCTAACCCTCACTCTTGGGTCAATAAATTCTACAAAAGTGATCGAACCATACTTAGAACCCTGACACTAAGGGTCCTAATGTCGACGACCTAAAGGTCTCCCTTTATGTATGCATTTCAATTAACACCAACCCAAATGCTTGAGGAGTCATACTTTGAATCATAACACAAAGTGCCTTCGTTTCGATGACCGAAATATCTCTTCTTTATGTATGCACTTCAACATAACACTAATTGTAACTCTAACCCTTAGGACAAGAAGTTCCACAAAAAATGACTGAGTCCTAAAGGTCTTTCCTTTATGTGTGCACTTTAACTAAACACTAACTCTAACCATAATTATAACCCTGACCCTTGGGACAGGAAGTTCCACATAAGCGAATAAATCATACTTTAAACCTAACAACTAAAGGGTCTTGTGTCGACAACCTAAATGTCTTTCCTTTACGTGTGCACTTCAACTAAACACTAATCCTAATCGTAACTGTAGCCTTGACCCCTGGGCCATGAAGTTCCACGAAGAAGTCTAGATCATACTTTAAAGTCTAGCACTAATGGTCCTTATGTCAATGACCTAAAGATCTCCCGTTTATGAATGCTCATCAACTAAACACTAACTCTAATCTGAACCCTTGGGCTAGGAAGTTCCATGAAAACGACTAAATCATACTTTCAGCCTTAACACTAAGGGTGCTCATGTCTACGACCTGAAGGTCTATCTTTTATTGGAAATCAACATGAAGCCCGATAAGGTATGATGGGCCTCTAAAATCAACATGAAGTCTTATTGGGTCTTATTTGGGCCTTTGAAGTCATGATGAAGCCTTATTGGGTCTGGTTTACATTGGAGATCAACATGAAGCCCAATAAGGATTGATGAGCCTCCGAGATCAAGTTCAAGTCTTATCGAACTAATATCTTAAGGTTGATCTTAGTGTGCTTGACCAAGTTAAAGCATACTATTCTTTTTCACGAGTCATCATGCATAACCACTACATTTTTTGAATTATAATAGAAACGACTGAACCATACTTTGAACTCTAACATAAGGGTCCTCTTAACGATGATCTAAAGGTGTTTTTCTTAATGTGTGCAATTAAGATAGCACCTCTTATTTATTTATTTTTTAATTCCACTTAAAATTTACTTTAACCCAATTTAGAAAATTATCTTTGATTCAATTACTTCTCATACTATACTTAATTACTTATTATCAACATTTACTTTTTAAATTAAGTAATTACACTAAATTATTTCCATTTTTAATTCAATTTTAAGATTTATCTTTTATTTGGTTATTTTCATAATAAAATTAATATCAACATTTATTTTATAAATTAAATAATCACACTAAATTATTTCAAAAAAACTGTTTTGTTCAATTTAAATTTTTTCAGCTTTTGTGGCATAGGCTTGAATTTAGCTTTCAGTTTTTCATATAGTTAACTATTTTCAAACAAAACAATTAGGGGTAGAATGAGAAGGAGTTAAGTACTTTTTTTTTTGAACAGAGTTAAGTACTATTTTTTTTTTTTGAAATCAGTTAAGTACTTTCTTACTCTACACAAAATGTAGTTATAAAAGCATTATAGCAAACTCATATGTATATATATATAATTGATAAAACTATATTCTAGTTGAACACGCCTGGACTACCAATAATATGAGAATACATAATCAATGAAGTTCCGAAAGAGGATAAATTTTATTTTAATCATATAAAGCATGGGTCTAAATTAAAAAAAAAAATTAACTATACAAAATATTATTAATAAAATTTCATATTTTTATGCTCTCCTTGTTGGCGCTAAATGCACTTTTCATGTTTAGAAAGTGAGGGAAAAGGTCCCGCTCAAGTCTTGTTCCACCATTTTGACTTTTAAATTTCACCCAATTTTTATATTCTTCACCCAATTTGTATCTTCTTGCTCCCTCTCCCCTACCACCCTCCCTGCCTGCTGGTTCAGCACCCCACCAAAGAAGGTTCCATTTCGTTCCAATCACCCCATTCACTTATATTTGATCCTTGTGTCATATTTCCATCTCACAGTGAGCCTCCATCCACTTTTATGCCCTGAAACACATGCATTTATATTTTAATTCAAAGCACCAACCTGTGTAGGTATGCTTCTAGTCAGTTGATTACAACAAGGCTGCAAATAAAGTGAAAACAACAAAATAAGCATAGTGCTGAGTTTGAAAACCCAATAAAGCTACATAAACAAACAAACACCAAGGTTGTTGTTCTTGCCAAGGCCAGAATCTAAGCTATGTAGTAATTAACATGCATTTGTAGAAAAATGTCTGTCTAGTGATTAACTTGCATTCAGCAAACGCATTATCAGTTTCGCCAAAGGCCTATAATGACCACTTGCATTTTCAGAACTTAATAATAAGAAGAGAAAAAAGGCAATTCACAAGACCATCAACCCAAAGTAGATGTCCAAAGATAGCACCAGAAGACAAGTGAATGAGCATGGCCATTAGACAACAAGTAGTTGATCAAATGTAAAGGGAGAGTCAAGCTGCCTAACATTATGTCTGGAAGATTTTAGCAAAATGTCAGAAATTTACTGATGATGGGGAGGCTGGCAAATACCGAAGTCAAGCCTGGGCACAATGCAACATCTTTTGCAAAAATAATACAAAGCTGTAGCCAAATTGAGACTCTTAATGCAGCTAAATAAAAGGACATTATGAATTTATGATATTTGAGGAACATATCATTTTCTACTTGTCCCTTGATCAAATGTTGTTTCTGCACATTTTTAACATTTTGGGACCCTCTAATGAATATAGTGTATGCTTGAAAGTTCAGCTAGTACCAAAACTAATACAAGGCATAAGTAACTTGGAAACCCAGAAAAAGTAACTCACAAACAAAGCAAATAGACATGAAGAACTATTATAAACCAGGAGATGACATTCCCCATACCAAATAACAGAATCGGTATCAAAATGAAAGCATCATTCATAGTATGATGACACAAACTAATCAGCCAAATTGAATAGACTAAGTAAAAGTTCAACAACCCCATCAACGTGCATAGATTGAAGCAAAGGGATTGTTTCATTTAGAAAAAAGATAAACCAGTCCTCAAACTAATCAGCCAAACCATCACCAAACAAACATAAATATTGAAAGAAACAGTGCAAGGTCATCACCCAGTTTATTCCTATAATCCATATTAAATAAAAATTACACAGTGGAATAAAAGGAGAAAATACAATAAATGAATACCTGAGTCTCTCAGAACGGATGAACCGATGAAATTGACACCCTCTTTGCGGTAGATGAACAGACGACCCAGTGGTGGAGGTCTCGCTTCAGCGTTGAAGAACGGAGGAACAGAACCCCAGCACAGAACAGAGGTTTGAACGCAGGCCTTGCTTAAGGGATAAATACTGCCTCGGACAGACATGAGGCCGAGGGCTAGATTAGCAATAGGGCACAAGAAGCAGATGAAGAGCACGGCTCACCAGATTACGATAACGGCAGCGACGACAAGAAGCAGATGAGACGACACGAAGAAGATGAAGAACACACACGTTCACCAGATTGAGGATCTGAAACTAGGTCAAGGGATTTTGCCCCAAATTAGTTTTTACCCAAAATAACATTAAAATTTAAAATATAAAACATTTTATGATAATTTTATTGATTTAATCTAAATCTAAATACAATATAAAAGAGAACCTATAAGAAGAAAACTTTTGACACTTGGCAAGCAATGGAGTACCTTTCAGTCTATTTTTCAAGATTAAAATAAATCAAAAAGAAAATTTTATTACTACTTTAGGAAACATGTGAATGGTTCAATTGATATTTGCATTTTAATTGAAGGGTAACCATGTAATAGCTCATGTAATTTAGTTTAATTTTGAATTTTTTTAATCTCTAATATATCTAACATTAATTACTAATTCAAACTTTCTTCCCACTAACTACTTCTCCCCCAATCACGTTTTGATGGATTAAACATTATAAAAATATGTTTCTCTATAATTAATACTACCACATTAATAGCCAATTAGATTTAACCTAAGTTAGTGCTGTTTAAAATCTGTTTGATACTATTCAGATTTTTTTTTTCTTTTTACGTTATTTTTCTTTGACAATCTTTCTATCTTCTATTTTCCTTTTGTTTAAAAACAAATGCAATAATTTTGCCTCTCATTCTGACCATTTAATCTAAATACAATATAAAAGAGAACCTATAAGAAGAAAACTTTTGACACTTGGCAAGCAATGGAGTACCTTTCAGCCTATTTTTCAAGATTAAAATAAATCAAAAAGAAAATTTTATTACTACTTTAGGAAACATGTGAATGGTTCAATTGATATTTGCATTTTAATTGAAGGGTAACCATGTAATAGCTCATGTAATTTAGTTTAATTTTGAATTTTTTTAATCTCTAATATATCTAACATTAATTACTAATTCAAACTTTCTTCCCACTAACTACTTCCCCCCCAATCACGTTTTGATGGATTAAACATTATAAAAATATGTTTCTCTATAATTAATACTACCACATTAATAGCCAATTAGATTTAACCTAAGTTAGTGCTGTTTAAAATCTGTTTGATACTATTCAGATTTTTTTTTTTCTTTTTACGTTATTTTTCTTTGACAATCTTTCTATCTTCTATTTTCCTTTTGTTTAAAAACAAATGCAATAATTTTGCCTCTCATTCTGACCATTTAAAAAAAGAGAAATCAAGAGTTTATTATTTTTCATAGACTACCGTCCACAATTGGCCTAAAACAAGAATTCATAATCATTAATCACCAATATTCCCAATGCTTATTAAATATTTAGAATTCAATTTTTTTTGGATACTATCACCTATTTCTCCAATAAATAACTCAACAACTTTACATTTCAATTCAAACGAATCTCTTTCTCAATCCACTTTTCTTTCATCAGTTGCTTAGTTTCCCTCTTGCAATGCTCATGTTTATGATAAGATTGTCAGCCTCAATCCAATTAGGGATAATTGGAATGTTCTTGCTAGAGTTATTAGGTTATGGTGAATTTGTGGAGGAGGACAAGTTACTGGAATAGAGATGATATTGATGGATGATCAGGTATTGTTTATATAATTAGTTTATTGATATTTTTTTTTCATATTGATGAAATTTGAACCAATATGAGATATGATCTATATATCTTCTCCTTGATTTCGTAATTTAGTTGTTTATCATATATGAACCAATATGAAGTATGAACCTGAATCTTCTCCTTGATTTTTGCATTCTGATTTATTTTAATTTATTTTCTACGAATTTACTAATTTAAAATGTTAAACATTGAATTTTTTGTTGCTCTCAGATTTTATAAACTTTTAATTTAAAGAAATTGACCTGTTACAAATTGATATGGTCCATTTTAGTTTAACTTTGTCCATTTTTCAAATTGCAACTGCGAAGGCTTCTGGATTGATATGTTCATGTTTGCAGAGCATTTCACTCCTTTGCTAGATCAGATCATAAAGTTAGAGGAAGCTCATTTCAACATTCAGTATGAACAGCATTGACTTGAGGCTCAGACATAACGCCAGGAAATAGGTACATCACATTGATATCACAATAAGTTTATGTTGCTTCAATTTCATGTATAGATAACAAATTATTAGCATATTTGTACCAACCACTATTTCATGAAAATCAATTCTCGATCCCAGAAGCTGCATAGGCTCTTCTGCAGAGTTATTCTTGATTTCAGAATCAATTGTAGAACGACTTCGACACATACACTATATCTAAGACGTGAATTGCCATTGCAGTAAATAATGTTATGAGCCCCAGAGCAATTCACAAGGCCATTGTTGAATCAACAACATTATTCGGGGCCAGCATCCTCCAAGTTCATCTTCTTCACCGCCTCTTTGAAAGAAAGCTTGATAGGTAGAGAACAGCTATGAGTGAACAAGTATTGTTGATTTTGGAGCAAAACTTCTCAGCTCCACTCAATTTTGTTTGTATTTAAGTTAAATTGTATGCATAGGAATCACCTGATTCAGAGTTATTTAGCAGCTTTGCTTATTTGTTGTGGAATGTGAGGTGCATTTTTGACTCCCTATTATGCTGCACAAAGGATATATGATATATAGTGTTCACATTATTTAATGGCTTATTAAAACTTATAGGAAAATGAGTTTTTAAACTAATGTTGAAAGATGATTGAATTTGAAAATGAGTGTGCAGATTTGACATGTATTGATATGTTTTATTTCATATTTCTCAAAAGGACTGCAAGGATATGAAGAACGGAAAAGAAATTAAATAATGTAAAGTGTTAGACCAATTTCCTCAGCATCAATTGAAGAGTTCATATTTTGAAAAATTTATCAAAGAATATAACACTCCCTTTTAGCAACTTTAACTTGAGTCAAATGGAATTATCATATTCGTTGAGGGTAGAGCTATAGTAGCTCATCTAATTAATTAATGTTTTAAATTTTTTTAAACCAAATTATATCTCATATTAATGACAAACCACAATTTTTCTCCCACTACTAAAATATTGACTAATTATCTTTTTTCTTTAAAACATTATTATCTTCTTCTTATAAACTCACCTCCTTATCACTCAATTAGATTTTTGTTTGACTCAAATTGTAAAATATTTATCTCCCACTCCATGAATCGAGATCCTTCTTTTGAATTTTTCCTGCTAGACCATTAATTGTATGTGATTATCAAGACTAACAAATTTCATTTTCCAAAATTTGAAAAAGACTGTTATTTTTCCGTTTAAATCCCAATTTTGCTGTTTGAGACTTGCAAGCTTCCTCTCCTTCTTAACAATTCTAATAGAAAATATTTTAATATAATTTTAGTACTTTTTAGTTTTTACAGACTTTTAAATAATTTTAAGAGTAGATATAAAGAACCATTTTAATTTCATTGTGAAAATAGAAATTCAACGGGGAAGAACATTTTTCTAAATACAATATAAAAAAACTTATAAGAATGAAACTTTTGACATTTGGCAAGCAATGGAGTACCTTTCATCATATTTTCTGAGATTAAAATAAATCAAAAAGAATTTTGTTGCTACTTTTAGAAACTTGGGAATAGCTCACTTGATAATTGCAATTTTAGTTAAGGGTAAGCATGTAATTGCTCACCTAATTTATTTTAATTTCGAATTTTTTTAATCACTAATATAGTTTACATTGATTACTAATTCAAATTTGAATCCCACTTACAATTTGATTGTGAATATAGGATCCGACAGGAAAGAACATTTACATTAGAATATTTCCGATTAAAAATAACAAAAGAGAAAATTTTATTATAATTTTATGGGTTGAGTGGGAGAGGTCCAGAGATCAATTCTTGGATTATGCAATTTATGAGTCCTTGTGAGGCTATCTAATGCATAAAGCCCTTTGGATCCCCTTATTTAATGTATTTTTTTTTTCATCTAAATCAAAACTGAATAAACACCTTTCAATTGACGGTGGTCTTTATAAAATAAAATAGATGTACACAAATTGACGGTATCATTCTCTTCACTGGGTATATTTAAGATACTTATACTATTCGATGAATGTAACGTGTAATCTTTTTGAATATGCCTAGTCATTTATGTAATTGTGTACTGCACATGTTGGAAAGACAAACAATCCTCCGTGCAAACTTAATTATTTGTGCAGAAAGGGTATAATGAAAAAGAATTACCTAAAAACTACAACCATTTTTAGGGACTCTTTGAAGTTATATATTGTTAGTAGAAATTTATAATTAAGCAGTCAAATTTAAGAATTTGAAATGTTGAAAGAATAAATTGTTTAATTTTAGGGATGTTCCTGTTTTGAACAGAGAGAACTTTTAATTACTGTTATTGTTGTCAAAAATTTATAAAGAAAAATCTTATTTTGCTAATTCTGATGGTGGAGTTATAATTAAATATTTTTAGATGTAAAACTATATAAAACTATGATAAATATGTCGTACTATTTTTCACGGTATCTATCAGCCATTTTCAATAAAATTTTGTACATAAGTTTATACTATTTTCAGACCTTTTAAATGATTTTAGGAAAATATATAGAAGTATTATAATTAATTGTGAAAATTGGGAAGACACAGGGAAGAATATTTTCAGTTATATTTAGGGAAAATGTTCTTCCCTTTGCGGGGGAGGGAGGGAGGGAGGGGGGGGGAGGAGAGAGAGAGAGAGAGAGAGAGAGAGAGAGAGAGAGAGAGAGAGAGAGAGAGAGAGAGAGAGAGAGAGAGAGAGAGAGAGAGAGAGAGAGAGAGAGAGAGAGAGAGAGAGAGAGAGAGAGAGAGAGAGAGAGAGAGAGAGAGATTGTTGGGGGTATAGAAAAAGGCTGATACGAAGAGAGACATTTAGTATGAAAATACCTTCAAGTTGAAACTTAATATAATTTTAAAACTTTTCTAGACTTTTTAAATAATTTTAGGAGTAGATATACAGAAACGTTACAATTTGGTTCTGCGAGATCAGAAAATCATGAGATTTTACTTTGAATTGGTTTGGAACCCAAGGAGAGAGTCTGAGTGCACCTTGAAAAAGGAGTAGAAAAAATTCATCAAAGCGAATTACCTTACAAAGAATCATTCTGTTTGGTTTGGAATTCATAAAGATGATCCACGCGCTATTCATGTTGGAGTCATGAACGAATTAATTTCGTGAAAAAATTATCCAACCAAAAGTCAATTATTGAAATTTTGGAGTTGTGTTTTTTTATTTTTCTTGGTCGTTAACAATTAGATAGATTGGATTTTAAATCCAACAATTTTGTATGCTTTACTGGAATGTGGTGTTTTTTCACCAGATATATGTATTGCAATTTTTAGTTGAATGTTCTTGCTTTTTTATGAATATATTATTTTTTTTATATAAGAGAATTATTATTGCATCCTTTAAATTTTTTTACCCATCCGTATTTATTTAGAGTTTAAGAAATCACAAAGATATAGTGTAAAAAAATGTAATTTAATATGTAATCCATATTTTCTATCAATTTTTATAAGTTATAGATTGTGTAAACTTATTTGAAGATAGGAAAAACGAAAATAAAAGAAAAAAAATCATACAATTTATTATATTATTATATCATAAACAAATTAATCAAATAAAAAATAATATTTACATTTACTTTTCATTTATACAAAATAAATAATTCTATATATTAAAAGAAAATTATTACATACTTGGAAATATGTTCCCCGTGCATCGGCACGGGTATACATACTAGTATGATATGGTACATTTGTTAATGAAAAAAGCTGAGGGACCAGATTTTGAACTTTAGAAGTTACAATGACATGTCATCCATAAGACACTCACTTACCACATGACATTCATTGATTGGATAATACAGAAACAGCATTGTAACCCCCCCCTCAAGAACCATCATGTAAAAGTTTGCCTAAATAAAAACCTCAACCAGTCAATGTGGGTCATGCATTGCATTTCAAGTCCTAAAATTTAACATCGATCACAGCTTGATATCATATTATGCTATTCCTTCCAATTATATGGTACATCCAGAAACACTAGACAATATTTTGTCAAAGACTGTCATAAATAATATGATTGTCAAAAAAAAAATTTATAATTCCGTAGAAAAGTGAGCTAAGGCAAATTGTGTGTTAATACCATTATCTATTTCTCAGTACCCATTTAGTTAAAAATAGGTAGTTACTGTCATCAGGAGTACAAATATCTTTACTAACCATTTCTTTGAGGAGTTCTTGAGCATGCTCAACTTCATTGTTATCGCACAAACCCATTATAAGAGTGTCGTAAGTGGTAAAGGTAGGATCAAATCCTATCTTCGACATTTCATCACGGGCTATAAAAGCCTCCTTCATATCACGTACTTCATCACTATAACCACCAATGAGTAAATTGTAACTAATAAGATCAGGTTTGATCCCCCTTGTCTTCATCTCATCAAAAAGTTTCCGAGCTTCCTTCATTTCACCATACCTGTCGTACACTAGCATCATGGTATTATATGTTAACAGTGTGGGCTGAATCCTTTTCTCCACCATTTCATCATAAAGGTTTATGTGTATACCCACATACTTGCGTTTGGCACACCCGCTCATCAATCTGTTATAAGTAAAAACATCAAGCTTTAATCCCTTTTCGTGCATTTCTTTTATCATATTCTCAGCTTCCGTAGCATACCCTACCTCGAACAGTGCCTCAATCAACAAAGTGTAAGTGACAAGAGTTGGCTCTATCCCTCCACTTATCATCTCATCTTTGTATGCAATAGCCTTTTCTATATCCTTCATACTCCCTTCAATCCCTTTCCTGTAGCACTTATCAATCAAGGCATCCTATATTACAGCATGTGGCACCAATTCTGACTCTGACTCTAACATCTCAGGAAGTATCTCAGATACTTCCTCAAGCCTTCCTTCTTTATACATCACAAAAACTGGAAGAATTACACTTGTAAGAACCTATACTAAGTGAATCTAACATATCCTGAAACATCACACAAGCTGCTTCGAACTTCTCTCCGTTGTGTAAGACGAATGTGCTATAGTTAAAAATATCATGCTCTGCCTCAAGTGTCTCCATGTCCCTAATAAACTCCCCAACCTCGGTTCTATTCAACTCAAGTTTCAATATTAGGTAGAACCCTTTTTTCCTTCATCAAGTAGAAGCACTTCAGAGCCTCATCGGGCTTCTCAAGTTCACAATAAACCCTCATGAGAGCATCAAAGACGCTTGTGGTGTCAATGTTGAGAAGCTTCAGGGCACGTGCTAGTTCGTCGAGAATTGACGTTAGGTTGGCAGTGCCGGAGAGAATCAGGGGGTGGAGGAGGTGGTTTGCGGAGGGTTTGGTGGATGGGAGGCAGT
The DNA here is from genome assembly GCF_012489685.1 of Lotus japonicus. Classification (NCBI taxonomy): domain Eukaryota; kingdom Viridiplantae; phylum Streptophyta; class Magnoliopsida; order Fabales; family Fabaceae; genus Lotus; species Lotus japonicus. Next base: position 60,461,225 of record NC_080041.1, on the reverse strand, counting down.
AGGGGAAGAAAATGGTGAGGAATCGAGTAGTGAGGCCGAAGGAGGCGAGAACCGAGGGGAGAATGGAAGGGGTGAGGTGTGGGGAAAGGTGTCCGATGAAACGCTGCTGAGAAGATTCAACTGCTTGAAGGAGTGTGGATTCAGTGATTGGTGGTGGGAGTAATGTATATAAGACCAAGATTTGGTCAGGTTGTACAACTCTATGTTTTGATGATAACAAGTGTATATTTATGTATGAACAATTATCGTACTGTAACGTTTGTCTTTTAAGTGTTTGACAAACAGGTTCTGATTCTAATTAATAGGCTTATCCATCAAAAGTTAAAGACCAAAGAGTAACCAGTGTAACGCTTCTGCAATCATTACGTTCTTCTGGACGGTAGTAAATGTTTCAGATGTTCTGAAGATTAAAGCTCTGAAAATTCAAGTGCTGAAGTTCTGAAGACCAGAAGTTCTGAGCGAACGGTCCAGAAGATGAAGACTTGAAGATTCTGAAGTCTAAGAGTAAGCTCGCTCTCAAGACCTAAGTGCTTCTAACTCTGAAGACCAGATGTTCTGAGTGAACGGTCCAGAAGCAGAAGTTATGAAGGTCAGAGGATCCAAACTTCCTTCTGACTCTGATCAATTGTTTCACAAGTTCCAACATGAAGTGTCACCTGTAACACCCTCTAAACCCCGCATAATAATATATCATAAATCAGAGTAAAATGCATAATACAGAGGGTGTCACACTTATTCTCCAGAAACATAAATCAAAACACCTGTCATGCTCATAATAAATATATAAATTTTCCAACTTTAATGTCGCAACATCATATGCATAGCACAGCGGATTTATTTCAACTCCAAAATTTAACATAAAGAGAGTTCATAGGTAACTCTCAACATCAAGGTACAAAACTAAACGTTTCCCGGTGTTACATAACAGAGCATGACTCCCCTAACTAAACCGTAAATGAAAGACTAGCTCCTCCAACTATCCCTCGCGAGAAGCTCCACTATCTTCGGTACCTGAGCGATGTCGCATAGAACATCATTCCAACAGAAGGGTGAGAACTCATATCATATGGATAAGCATAATAATAAATAATGTAAAAGCTTATCTATGCTCCACATAAATTACTCACATTCACTAACAAATAATAAATTATGTAATTTTAACATAATTAATCAAGTTCACAGTTATGGCAAATACTCCATAAATTATAGCTCAATTAGAACATATATAATAGTCTCTAATTACCACCACATCAAATCTCTCCAAAAATATCACCATAACACACATGACTCAAGTGAGACCCGTGCAAATGCCTTTGGTACCAAAGTTGTTATCCTTAGCGGTATCACCGCGTCCACTCCAGACAGATAACCACCAATAAATCCCTCGCTCTAGGCTTCAAAACCACTCCAGTTTTGGGACAAGTCACTAGCCTCCACGAGAACTAGCAAACATTGCCTCTTGACAACTATGCAGTGTATTGTGCAAAACTCAACTAACATATGCATATTCAGACCATCTCCAAGTCCTAATTATTTTAGCATATTCATCACCAGTTGCACAAAACACATATTACATGTTATCAATTATACAACTTGCAATCACAACAACTTAGCATCTCAAACATAACATCAATTCAGAAACAACATCATATAATGATTATTAAAAATAGATGTAAATTAAATATAATTCATATATAACAGGTTCTGCAACTATTTCCTAAAGATTGGATTTCTCTCTAAGTTTTCCCAAAAACTCGCGACATGCTCATGCTCGCCATCTCGCGACATCTCACTGCACAACTCGCCATGTCGCGACATCTCACGACATCTCCCTACGCAACTCGCCATGTCGCTGAATAACTCGCCATGTCGCGACATCTCACGACATCTCCCTACGCAACTCGCCATGTCGCGACATCTTCCTGCGCAACTCGCCATGTGCGCGCACCACACATCTAATGAACTATTAAACAGATGTAAATTATCAAATATACTCAGAAAAATCTAATATTTTTATCATGGTTCCGTATACACGTTTTGTATACCTCTATAAATTTTCAAGTCACAATTCGAAGTACAAAAATCAGGAAAAATCGTACACTAACCGCAGTTCCTAAGAAACTGGACAGCTTAACCTATACTCACTAAAATACACATAACTCGAGCTATAGACGTCGGAATGACGTGAAACCAGTGGCAAAAGTTTCGTAACAGAAAAACCTACAACTTTTATGAAGACTACTTCTTCAAATTCGGCCATTAACATAGCACGAAAAAGGGTACAAGAGAACGTAAATTTCTGCGCATCATGCAAGCCTATCATCTACCCCCAAAATCATCTAAAAACCAAACCCTAACTATTTCAATTTGGGAATTTTTGCAACCTAGGGTTCCTAAATCATGCTTTCTATCATTATCCACTATCATACCAATCCATAAAACATGAATTCAAACCCTTACCTCTTGTAGATCAGTTCTAAGTTTTCTCCTCTCCTTCTCTGCTTTCACGTGTTTCTTGTTCTGCTTCTCTTCTAATCCTTATTTTTTTTCTTTTCTTTCTTTCTATTTCACTCCTAACCCTTAAATAGCCATACAATGGGCCCCACTCTCAATTACTCACACTAAACCCTAAAACCTTATTTATCTATATCACATAATCACTTAATTATCTAACAAAATCACTTAATTACCATATACCATAATACTAATTAAAATAAAATAATAAATAACCTAATAACAGAAAATGGGGTGTTACATCACCAAGATCAGAAGTCAACTAGGCTAAGGCAATGTCATTGTCAATAGTACAAAAGCAGTGTACTATTCTGACCGCCTTACCTACGAGGTTCAGCCACAGCAGATTCTGGAAATTCCATAATTGCCCTCCAACAGATAAATTCTTTCAATGAATACAACACCTCACCTTGGAGTATAAAAAGGCTGAAGAGAGAAGATATTGGCTAAAAAACTATTGTGCAATACAAGTGAAAACCTTCAAGCAAATACCTTAGCAATATTTCTTCATTGTTCTTATTGTGTTGACTCCTGCTTGTTTAGAAGCAACTCATTGTAAACCCAAATCTTCTACAAATTTGTTTGTAGTTCCCTGAGAGACCAGTGAGGTCGGGATTCTTGAGAAGACTAAGACTCATGTGTCTTAGTGTTGCTAGTTCTTAGATTTGTTAATCACTGAGCAATGTGTGCTAGTGCAGTTGTAACAATCTTTGATTAGTGGATTACCTTCATTCTACGAAGGAAGAAACCACCTTAACGGATGGACTGGATTAGCTTGAGGGATTTATCAAGTGAACCAGGATAAAACACTTGTGTGCTTTTCTCATCTCTTTATCTATTGCACTTTGTGTTCTTGAAACGGAGAAGATTTTTTAAAATCTTAGAGGGAAAGTTTTTAAACGTAAAACCCTATTCAAACCTCCCCCCTTTCTAGTGTTTTTCATACCTTCAATGTAGTGGGCGTGGGAACTGCAACGGAAACACAGGAGAAAGAGCGAGTTTGGGAGTTGAGGAAGAGGGTTTTGTGTAAGACCTGGATTTTCAGAACAAGTTAAGTTTCCGACTCACACGTAGAATCAGTGTAAGCGTGACAGGAGTTTGACATTTGAGAAAGATTAATGAAGAAGAAAGTTCAGGAATTGCTTGAGGAATGTTGCGTAGTTGTTTTCGGAGTTAGTGCGAGTCGTCTGCACACCTGCCTTATGGCGAGCGTGTCCAGAATAGGCTATTTCGCTCTTAAAGCAACGTTTTGAGTGAGATTTCGAACTCTCGGAAAATTTAAAGATTTTCTTTATTTTTCCATCGACCAGCGTTTCATTTCGGAACTCTGGACTGTACGCACGATAGGTTTCACTTTTCGGATGTCCGCCGACGCTAATTTCTTTGCTTCGAAACCCTATTTTCGAGCAATGGATGAAGACTTTTTCTATTCGGGACTTCTAACGAAGATTCCGTCCGCGTTGCCAGATTTTTTTCGACGTTTCCAATCTTTCTTCAGAAGGAAGTTTTGTCGTCCGGCGATCACAGCAAAAAGTAGTTTTTCGGGACAGATTTAACTTACACCGCTTTTGAGATTTTCGATATCGTTTTTCCCATATCATAGATATTTGTTTTGAGTTCTGGATTTCTGACGCCAGAATCTCTCTTAGAATTCCACGGTGATCGTGCTGCAAAAATCGGAATCGCGAAATTTTCATTTTCCCGCGATTTCACCCGCCTATAAATAGGCGAAAAAGCAAAAATCTTGCCATTTTCACCCATTCTTGGCCGCGAGTTCTAAGGGGAGGGGAGGAGAAGAATTTTTCGTGAAATCTTGACCAATCTTCGTGCAGTTCGTCCCTGCTTCTAGGTATCGAGGCAACTATCATGAATCCTGCCTCTGATTTCTGTTTCTGCTGAGTTTCTGAAGTCGTTTCTGTGCTCTAAGTTTTGAGCTTTTTCTAAAATTGTCCGATTTCTCTGATTTCTCGCTTGGGTTATGTTCCTTATGTTCCCCTGAGTCTAAAACCTCTGTCAGTAAACTCTGATTGCGATTCAGTTGTCCAGGATCTGAAAAATTGACTCAAAACTCTTTTTGTCTCACATTTCGAAACTTTATTGTCGTAAAGCTATAATCTGACTTCGTGCCTTTAGGATTTGTTGTCACGGATGTCATGAGGATCGTTGCTGTCAAATCTGTTTTCAGAACTGATAACTTTGAAGTTTTGAGCCTTTATTTTGGACCAAAATGCCCCTGCGTAGTCGTATTTCGACCCGATTGTCCGAAAATTGTTCTGACAGTTTCTTTGCCTTAGTTTTACCCTAAAACTACCTTGTAAACTGATTTGATCAAAGAAAAAGAGCCGAAGCCCTTTTTCCTTTGAGGCCGTGGACTATTTCCTTTAGGGGGGAGTTTTTTCGGTTTCGAAAACTTGTCTTTTCGTACCTGATTGTCCTATTCTGAGGCTTTAATGCTTTGTCTATCGTTTATGTATTGTTTTGCGATCGAACTAATCGATTTTGTTTGGATTCTGCTTTGTTTTTCTCCGAGGTTCAGTTGAGGGAACTTTGGAAGACTCAGAGCAATTGTTTGAGGAGAACTTTGTTTGCGAAGCTGGAACAGCTCGAGGTTAGGGCAACTTACTATATATTAGCTATGAATGCATGATAGGCGTCGATCAATTCGACTTATGCTTTACTTTGATGTTGATTATGTTGATGAACTGATGTTGTGATGTTGTGCTTTGTTGGATTGTGCGTTTTGACGCGACTTCGGAGTGGAGATTCATTGATCTGGTGATCTTTGATGTTTCGGGTTGGATGAGCAACCCTAGGCAAGTTCAAACGAGGGGTTTGGGACTTAGCCATTTGTTGGGATTCGTTGGTTTACTTAGACTTTCCCCGGGAAACTTCTTTTGGGTGGTTGGTTTTCGGAAAACCTAGAATGAATAGAATTTTGTAAACTAAAGACTTGGGAAACCTAGATTTTGAGAAATAAACTCATAACCTGACTAATCTGAATTGAAATCATTTTTATTAATGTTTAAGTATAGGAAAACTGAAGGGGAAAATATTTACGAAAGACGGGGAAAAGTCGACCTTTGTTGTGAGTTATTGGAATTGGGAAAGCCACTAAGGTGAGCTATGGTGATGATTGAAAGTCACCGAGTACGTTAGTACTCTTGGGGAAGTGTTATGGAGCCGTGTTGTATTGACCGACACCTAGTGCTCTTGTTGTTTGGGGTGTGTTGTATTGACCGACACTAGACCCTCGTGTAATCTTGTTGGTGGAGTTGTGTTGTATTGACCGACACTAACTCTTGGGTTGTTTTGAGTTTGGGTCGGAGCAGTTTGTTGTTTGGCTATCTAAAGGATAAGCCGGGGGAACTATAAGTTTCCAAGTACATTGGTACTCCTTCGCTCGTTGAGCAGTTTATTTAGCCATCCAAAGGATGAGCCGGGAAGCTTCACTGAGGCGTGAGACTTCGTGAAAGCATGGAACTTCACTGAAGCGTGAGACTTCGTGAAAGTGAGTAAGCTTCACTGAGGCGTGAGACTTCGTGAAAGCAGAAACTTCACTGAGGCGGGAGACCTCGTGGAGACGGGAACCTTCGCTGAAGCGGGAGACTTTGCGGAGGCGTGCAACTTCACTGAAGCGTGAGACTTCGTGAAGGCGCGAAACTTCACTGAAGCGTGAGACTTCGTGAATGTGTGAGATTTCACTGAAGCGTGAGACTTCGTGAAAGCGTAAGACCCCATTGAAGCGTGAGACTTTATGGAAGCGTGAGATTTCATCGTCGTTTACCCTAGGGCAACGACAGGGAACATTGGTTTAGTTGGATACGTGTGTGTTGGGAGGACGATACATTGTTTGACTAACCTTATCACCTAACTTCATATGTTGAGATTATGATGATTTGATGTTGATGAACATCGTTAGGTATTAATGATTGAACTGTGTAGGAGATTCGAGAACAGGCTATGTATATACCTTAGAGTAGGCAATACATAACTTATATGTATATATATACAACATATGTATATATCCCCTCTATCACAAGTTGATTGTATATCTATTGTATTCTGTAAGTTGACCCTAGCGCCTTGGCTTTGTTTGTATGTTTGTGCTTGGGCGGTCGGCCTGCTGCCAGTCGTCTGTCAGCCGGTTCGTGATGATTCGTTGTGCGGGAAAGACCCAGAGCGGAATGACTATTACTGAAGCTTTCGACGAGGACCCGGACTTCATGCCTGATCGAGGGAGGGTCGATGATAGTAGTGTGGGGTTTGGGTGGTTAGAGTCTTTTGGAGTTGGTTGTTACTGTAATAGCTCTGATTCGTTTTGCTTTTGGGACAGGGTAGGTTCCCGATGCATGGCTTTTTGTGTGATTCTCTTACGGAGGGATCACAGTGAGTCAGTCGGACCATAGGGGTCTTTGCTTAGGCCATTTTGAGGCCGACTTTCTCCTGGTGGTTTGTAATTATACTTTTTCTCACTCACACTTCTGGATCTGTAAATATTTGCCTACGGGCACACTACTTTGGAGTCACTGCGAGTGTGTGGGGCGTGGAAGTGCAGCTGAGGCTGTACATGTTTACATTTGATGTATATCGGTTAGTTTAGTAGTTGGGTTTTGTCTTTACTTCCTTATCGTTTTGATTTAAAGGAAAGAAAACGAAAAAAAATTACCTGTTTTCCGCGTAAAGATTATTTTTGGTTACTAAAGTGACACCTGGAAATCGGGGTGTTACATTTTGCGTGACAAGGTTCTTGAACTGAAAAGTTTAAGCAATTTCATGATGATGTGAAAGACTAAAATAAATTATGTAAGTTGGTTAAAAGGCAGAATGTCAAATACCTAAACTTACATTTCCCCCCGGCTAAAAAGCAAGACTGCCAATTTCTAGCTCTAAAAAAACTAGCCAATTAATCAAATGTTTGAATTTGGACTTCCCTGCATGTCCATGGGAGCAGACTTAGAGCCCAAACCTCCAATTTATCAAGTTCTGAAGATAACTTCTGCCTAGGCCCCCAATGAATAAGCATGCAACAAGAATACAAAAGACCAAAACTGGGTGCTAAAGCCATAACATTCAGTGTAAGTAGGAAATGACAAGAAAAGTGGTCTTGCAATTGATGCTCCAGCTCCACTAATATGAGCTTCAAAGTTCAAGGTGGACAGATAAGGGAGGAGCTTATTCCTCATACCGAATGCATTTCTAGCAGACTATGCTACTGAGCATTGTAGATATGGAGTATCTCAAGCTAAAATGCTAATATGTACCATAATCATCCAATACAACAAAATAGAAATTAATTGTGAAACTGGAAATATTAATCTGCTATATGAAGAAAGATGTGCGGCACATAACAAGCCTAAATGATTAAATATGTTCACAACACTTCATATTGCATCCACACACGAATGGACTCCTTTAATAAATTGTTACCACTTACCCTTTACCACCGCATCATGAAGGAAAAAACAATATGAACTAACTATAAGGACTTTGGCCAGAAAAAGACAATGTTGAGAGATATAAAACACTAAACGTTGAGACACACATTTTTATAATATGAGACAAAATGTTAAAAGCTAGACATTTCAAGTCAATGTAAACAGAATTAGCAATGTCAATGCAATAACCATACATTCAAAAAAAAGATAAATAAAAACCTCAACCAGCCAATGTGGATCATACCTTGCATTTCATGTCTTGAAAATTAACATCGATCACAACATGATATCATATTATGTTATTGCTTCCAATCATATGGTACATCTAGAAACAGTAGAAAATATTTAGTCATTACCTCAGTAAGGCCCAACAAGACAACAGAAAGAAATGACTTTCTTAGAAGATTCATGAAAATAATTCGTCATCTCTCATGTTATTGGCAAAGATTGGAAGATATTTGTCATCCTCAAGGATCTTCCTGAATCTTGCATTTCCCAAATATTAAATATTAGGCTTAATTGCACTTTTGGTCCCCCAACTTTAGCCTTCCTGCGAAAATCGTCCCCAAACTTCAAAATTAGCAAAAAACATCCCTAACGTTTACACTCGGTTGCAAAATTGGTTTTCCGTCCAACTTCCGTCCAAAATCTAACAGATTGCTGACGTGGCATTTCTAAATTAATTTTAACTGAAATTTTTTTTTTAATTAAATAACATTTAATCAGTTGCATTTTTAGTCCCCCACTCTATAACCACCACTCCTTTTCCTTTCCTCATTCCTCACTTTCTCCATCTTCATCAATACAAACCCAGCAAATTTATAACTACTAAAATTAAAATCTTCCCGTCTCCATTTTCATCAATTATTGTTCATCTTCATCAAACCCCCCTCCCTGCAGCACCACCACCGCCAACCCCCTCACCCAACACCACCAAATTTTGAGGATGAAGGTGATGAAAATGTTAGGAAAATTAACAAAATTAACCCTAATCTAATTAAGAAACCCAAATATGTTTCACATGTGGCCTATTCTTTGATGAGTGTAGAGTGTATAAACAGATATGCTTCATATGTTTCTATGTTGCCTATTCTTTGATTACAAAAACACGTAAATTACAGTGAAATAGATGAATGTGCCATGTAATGATTTGAAATTTCTAATGATAATTCCTGCTTCGTTAAACTTCAGGGGCATGATCTTTCATGTTTGCAAGAGCTTATATTGGAATCCCAAAAATCTGAATCAAAGAATAACCCAGAACTTCAGGGATATGAATAAAAAAAACCCATATCTGAATCCCAAAAATCCAGATCTGAGCCCCAAAAAACCTAGATCTAAAATCGAAGAACCCAGCAACTTAATCGAACTTTTGTACTGCCATTTTTTTATTATCATCTTCCAGAACCATAAACCCAGAATAACCCAGAACCTCAACCCCAGCCCACATCGAAAACCCATAACCCAGAAAATTAAAGAACACAGACCCAGATCTCAAACAGGAAATGAAACGAAGAAGATGAACATTGAAGATGGCGAAGGAAGGCTTGGTAATGGAGTCTATTGGTGGTGGTGGTTGTTGGGGTTGGGGGTGGTGAAGAAGAAGAGAGGATGGAGAAGAAAGGAGATGAAATTTAGGGAAGAAAAGTAAAGAAAAGAAGAAGAAACAAAAGGTGCGGATGCTTAGGGACGGGAATGCACATGCAAATAAAAAGTTGTGACCGATTATCTCCGTCACTAGTCCTAAAAATAAAAAAATCTATTTCTTAATTAAATTATTAATGTTTTTTAAATTAAAATATTATTAAATAATACCACGTCAGCAATATGTTAGATTTTGGACAGAAGTTGGACGGAAAACCAATTTTGCAACCGGGTGTAAGCGTTAGGGATGTTTTTTGCTAATTTTGAAGTTTGGGGACGATTTTCACAGGAAGGTCAAAGTTGGGGGACCAAAAGTGCAGTTAAGCCTAAATATTATTCTAGGAATTGTTTGTTCTATATATGTGATATAATGTATTTATAAAAGGTGATTTATTGTTAGAGGAAATATTTTGTCTTAGTGATGTCTAGACGTCGATGTACACGACATTATGAGCGTTTTGACTGTAATATTGCTAGGGTTCTGCGACGGCGACTCTTTATGTCAAAATCGGCTCGACCGCGATGATGAGTAGGCGAAACGAGTCGGCGAGGACAATTTCGTGGGCCACACCTCATGGGGAGGTTCTGGGCATGATTTTAAGAATATTCCATGAGGGAATATTCCTTTGTTTTAGTCTTGAAGGTTTTATTTAAATAAAATGAGTTTTTATTTAAATAAAATGCATTTAATTATTTTAAACCTATGATTTATTTACCTAATTAATTCTGAAAATATTTTTGAGGTATTGTGGAGGTAATGCATGAAATTTTGGAGCCAAAATTATCGATAAGGTTTTTGAATTCAAAATTTGAAGTTTTGGTGCATTAAAGATGAAATTTGTATAGTTAATGCATTAATTCTTTTTGAGTTTTTATTTAAATTATTATCTTAAAACAATTTGAAGAAAAATCTGAGGAGGAAGAGATGGTGGGCGGCCGAGCAAAGTGGAGGAGGAGGGAAGACTTGTTCTTTTCCATTTAATGGCTAGTTTTTATGAAGGGAGCAAATTAAGGGTTTGACCTCCTTGGCTCTCATTGAATGAGGGACTTGATTGTGAGTTTTTAAAACCTTAAAGGATCTTGTCAAATCATATTTAAAGTGCTAAGGACTTGGTTTTGAACTTTCAAAAGTATTGGTTTTAATGGTAATTAAAGGAGGGATCAAAGTAGGATTTATGAGGGAGTTCTGAGCAATTAAGCAAAGAAGAAAAGTTCAGAAGTTTGGTCCCTAGGCTTGGGCTGGTCGTGGATCACAAAGGGAGTGGGGGTAAAGTTGTCTCTTTCTTTCTTTCACCATTAATGCCCTACCCCTAGCCTCTCACTATAAATTGAGAGCCTCACCCTTTTATTTTCTTCACACCAACTCACCAAACTCTCCCTATTGTAGTTGTGAGTTCCTCTCTCTCCCTCTCTTGATCTTCTTTTTATTTTTCTTGTTCTTAGGTTAGTTTAGTTTCTAAGCCTTGAGCAAGGTCTTTCTCAATATGCTCCGTGGTTGCAGCTTATGCTGATCTGCCAAATCCAGAAGAGAATAATTTTATTCAAGTTGCTTAGAAATGTTTGCGAAAGTGGGGATTTTTCTTGAAGAAATTCATGATGTTCTTATGATCTTCAAACAAAATATTTTAGAAAGGAGGTTTTGATCTTATGAAAGAGAAAGTTTTGGTTTTTCGAGGTTTTAAGATGATATTTTCGAAAATATCGGGTAGGGATATAGTACCGCTAACGATTACTAATTCGTATCGTTACTTTGTCCACATGACTAGGAAAGTTTGGGGTGAACGTGATTCCCGCCAAATCCAAATTCTTAGTACATTCCTCGTTGTGAATAAGGTAAGGGCACTTCGGCTATGGTCTATGATTCTTGATTGTGATTGTATGACTATGAAATGTTAAGGACCTTATGCTAGATGAATATGCTAGTAAGGGCACTTCAGCCTCGGCCTAGAGATATTGTTGTGATTGTGATTGTTAGAAAGGCATGATGATAGGGTTACCAATATATATGTGTTATATGATTTTGATGCAATAAATGTTAACTTATATTGTTTGTTGTTTGGGGCGCTTAATGCCTAGACAACAAGCATGCGTGTGATCAGTCGAGATGCGACCTTATACCTGCTTGATGTGGACGACGACAAGGCTCGAGGCATCGACCGCGCGACTGATGGTTCAGCTGTGGGATTGGCGAGAGCAGAGGATGCGAGACGATGTGATGCGAGCGTTGGCGGAGGCCTTGGAGGGCACGTGGCCTATGAGTCAGGTATTGAGTGTGATAATTGAGTCTGTACTTGGGGATGAGCCGAGTTTGTTTATAGGGTTTGAAACTAACCTAGAGACCTTCTTGTTGTGTTGGCTCGGGGGCGGTCGAACACTAGTTTAAGCATTATATTTTAATTTGAAAGAATCATTGTACGCTTCCAAAGCTTTTATTAATAAAATGAATTATTCAGTCTATTTCTCCAGTTACTACTTCTTTATTTGTAAGCTATGTTTCGAAATTTTTTTTTAATTCGGCTAAAATTTACCCACGTTTTCGAAAAAGATTAATAAAGTGACCCCCGAGATTTAGGGATGTTACATCGGATGTTGTTGTTGGGATGGAGTCCCAAATATTACCAAGGTAGGGTATTTCTCTTGAATGGATGTGAGCATGCATCATTTGCATTGGCCTCAATCAGGTGGATGAGATGTTGGTCGGAAAGACAGTAGACCCCAACTAGACTGTCTTGGCCGGGCTGTTCCATTGGGTGAAGCTGAGAGATCTAAGGGTACCAGGCGAGAGGTATGTGGTCTTTGGGTTTGGCTAGGTAGAATTCTCCAAAAGCTTTTTGAGGTTTATCTCATCGCGAGCCTAGTCATTCCGCAGGCCCCCTGATGATCATCGTGGTCGGTCAACAGGATTTCGATGAGCCGTTCCGAACTCTATTCCCGACGACTTTCTGAGGTGGCGGGATGAGCTGTTCCCCGTATGGGCCCACATGCATAGTAGTTGTGCATTGCATATGATAATTTTCTGTGGTGTGTAGATAATTTATATTTTGCTATTCCCTAATATGATCGTGTTGAATTGCTTCTCACCCCTCTGTTGTTTGCTTTTTTTTCTCTCCTCTTTTATCAATGACGGGCACTGAAGATGGAGACTGTGATGCTCAGAGACGCAGGGCATGTAACACCCCGATTTCGGTGGCGTCACTTTAGTAACCAAAAATAAACTTAATGCGGAAAAACGTGAATATTTTTTTTTCGATAATATAAACAAGACTAAAATAAATAAACGCAAATGCGAGAGATAGCAGAACTAAAACACAATATATATTACAGCCCCCGCTGTAAGTAGCTAACCACGTCACGAGTAAACCTCCAGTGACTGGAAGAAGAAAAGTGTAACGCCCGAAGGCAAAAGGTACAATCCAAAAGAAAAAGGTAAGTGTCCGCAACACCATCCCTCAAAACTGAGAATATGCTGGCCCATCGGCCTGAAACAAGACCCCCTAAGTCCAACCAACTCTCTGTGATTCCCGTAAAGAAACCACACAAAAAGCTATCGGCGGGAAACTGCCCTGTTCCCAACAGAAAACATAACGGTCAGAGCTAAAACTCTACTCCTACACTAATCCCATCTCGAGGAGCTCACACCAGCACTAAAACCTACATGCTAGCATGATCGTCGTCCGAATTCGAAATCCAGAACGACCTAGTCTATGTACACCATCCGTCCTCCTCTCGCGACCGCGATGCGCTCCTGTTCTAGCATCTCAACACTAGTTTCCCCCGAAGGGTGAACCATCATGAACTAGCCCGCCAAAGACATCTGACAAAGGGCGTAGTCCGCCAAAACACACACAGAAGACGCGAGGGTCAACTCCAAAGAATTATATAATTAATATCACCAATAGATACAGATAAGAGAATAGCCACTTAGGCTTATAGCTAGGGATAACATCCTAGGGTTGCATATTCCACAAAGAACATAAACGACAATAATAACACTTAACATGTTCCAAGTAGGATTAACAAGTAGCAATCACACTCAGCAACTAAGTCAGTATGCATGTTGCATGAAATGATATGACGGTTAACCCAGTTAACCACATGCATCCCGGAAAGGGATGGACATCAAACGGATCAGCCCTAACACCAGCCACGGTGGGACCATTTCGGCCCGCGTGCCTCTTACTCCAACAACAACGGTAGTCAGATCAGCCGTAACCCGTAGGTCTGCCATTTCGGTCTGCTACAAGAGTCGTCTACAAACGCTCTTACACGACATTCCGGGTCTTATGACCATTTTGGAAACCGACGAGGTCCAGAGTACGTCCTGTGTTAATACCTCATTAATGTTGCATGAATGCAGGATGATTAGTCAAACAACGTCTCCGAATCTCACTCGATACGTCGCCACGTGTTCTAGGTAAATTAAAGTCTCTAAAAGCTTACCCTAAGGTAACAGTCGATTCTGCGACAAAAGACACATCTCTACAACAACACATAACTCATGATGATCTCCAAATCATCCGACACATCTCCATCCGATGGTCACACTGCTCAACGAGCAAAGAGTATCACATACTCGGAAATTATCAATTTCCCGGACTTATCCCCCGGATAGCCCAACAACACCACTGCTCCAACAGCACAAGAGTATCAACATACTCAAAACTTCTCAACTTTCTCAACACTTGGATCCGACGACACTTCTCGTTTTCCAAAACTAAGATTTGCATCCCAAACTTCCTTTCGAGTTTATTATCATTATTTGAAGATTTAGAGGTTGTTTAATGCCTTAAGAGTTTTCTTTACAAAATAATATCCTTTTAATCTTATCGCGAATCTTATAAGTTCCCGGGATCTCCAAATCCCAAATGACTCCAGAGAATGTCTCGATCCATCATAACCATAACAAGTCCCGAATCTCATTCGTCCTATCAAACTTTCTCAAAACTCTCAAAATAAAATCGGCATGACCTGCCCGCTATTCTCACTCCTCAGAATCACAGATATGAGTGCAAGACATAGTTAAATCAACACAGCCAACATACATGTCATTTATCAGCACATTCTAGAATAATCACTTAGCACTTAGCATATAAAGCATGCATCACACATCCTAGATTACCCACATAGCACATAGCAGGTAAGTCAATCTCAAAAACATAGTAGTAGATGAATCATCTACATTGTCAGCCGAAGCCTCAGAAAACATTTTTCCAATCAACCACAAACAAGTGCATAAACAGTAAATCAATGTCGAAAGCATCGACCCTAAGCATTAACTAAAGATTCAGTGAGTAGCCCTCACCTGAAGATTCTCCAGGGTGATCTTCTAACACTTCTTCACAGTCAAAACCTTGTTCCTCAGGGAAATCCTCAAAAGCACCTTTAAAGTAAAACCACAGAATTCTATCAAAATCTATCGGAAACTAAGCTATCAATACTCACTAAGGTTACACGAAGTAGTACATACTCCGAGGTACGATGATCTAGCGCGAAAGGACAAGTTTTCGAAAAAGGAATTTTCCTTCCTCCCCCTAGGGTGCTCGGCCACTTTGGTTAATTAGGTAGCTCGATTTTTCTTCTATCAAACTTGGTTCCTAGGTTATTATTAGCCGTAACTAAGGGTATTCTAAACTCGGAAAAATTATCGGATCAAAAACTGTCGCAGGGGTATTTTGGTCATGATTTTTAGCTCAGAAATTCAAAACTGAAATTTCGAAAAACAAATTGGATGGGGACGTCACCAACGACGTTTATGACAACTAATCCTACTAGCACTAAGCTAAGGCGATAGTTTTCAGCCCAAAGGACGAAGCTTTACCCCAAAATGGGTATTTTCACCAGAATTGAAACTCGACGGTAGTTTTTCGAGAATCGGCGCAGTATTTTTAGATAAACATACTCAGAAGAATGTAGGGAAGATGTTTAGAATCAAAAATGAAGTATTCAGGATAGTTTTGCAAAAACCTCAAAACTATGAGCACAGAAAGACATAGAGAAAAGCTATGGAAAAAGCGATCAGAGGTAAGGATTAGCGACTATACCTCGAAACCTTGAAGTAGCAACTGTTTAATCGATGATCAAGCAAGAAATGAAGAAAATATCTTCTTCCTCTTCCTTCAATGGAGCTCGCGGCCTTGGAGAGAAAATGGAGGAGTTTTTGTGATTTTTCTCACCTTTCTTGCTATATATAGAGGTTGGCAAAACGCGGTAAAATGAAAGTTTCGCGAATCTGATTTTTCCGGCGTCATTCTTCGTGAATTCTAAGTTATGTTTTGGCGAAAGAATTCCAAAACTAAAATGAGGTCTCCTTGTATTTTTGGCGACTAATGCAAAGTCGGTGTAAAACTATTTTACCCGATAAGTTACTTTTTGCATCGAATGTCGGAATGGAAAACTTCCTTCTGAAGAAAGATTGAAATCATCAAGAGAAATGAGTGTACGCGTGTAGAATCTTCATTTGAAGCTCCGAATAGAAAAAGTCTTCATTGTCGGTTGATTTTAGGGTTTTGAAATACCAGGGTTTCGGTTTCGGCAAACTTCCGATGATTGGAATCGGACGTTCGTAGATACTAGAGTTTCGCCTCGAAACGATTGTTATATATGGAATAAGAGAAGTTCTAACATTTCTCTGAAGATTTTTGGACTAAATTCCTACAGTGTTCCAAGGGTGGAAGATTTTTGGAAATTTTATTCCTATAGTGTTCCAAGGGTGGAACTTAGTCTTTTTCTGAACTTTCCCCTTCATAAATTTATTTCATTAAATAACCTCTTGTTCAGGTTTCCTTTCACGATACATCAACCCTAATCGTGAATAAGAATTTTATTCACTTAGCATAAGCTTAAAAACTTGGGTCTTACATTACTACCCTCCAAAAAGAAAGTTTCGACCTCAAAACTTAAGGGTCAGTAAAAAGTTCTGGATACTGTTCTTGGATCTTCTCCTTCAGCTCCCATGTCGCATCGCCGGTGTCTTTGTTCCAAATGACTTTCACTAACTCGATCTCCTTTCCTCTCAACTGCTTTATCCTGGTGTCACCAATGCTAATTGGCGGTGTCTCGAAAGACGGATCATCCTTCAACTCAATGTCATCCAGTTCGATAACATGTGTCGGATCCGCAATATATTTCCTCAGTTGTGACACGTGGAATACGTCATGAATGTTCGATAGAAATGGAGGTAGTGCAATCTGATAAGCGACTGGTCCAATTCGACGAGTGATCTGATAAGGTCCAATAAACTTGGGCGTAAGTTTCTTTGACTTGATTGCTCGACCAACTCCCGTAGTCTGAGTAACTCGCAGAAACACATGGTCTCCTTCTTCGAATTCTAGAGTTCTGCGTCTTTGATCTGCATAACTCTTCTGTCTACTCTGAGAAGTCTTCATCTTCTCTCTGATCTGCTTGATCTTCTCGGTTGTCTGTTGCAGAAGTTCCGGTCCTACTAACAGATTTTCTCCGTTTTGATACCAACACAAAGGTGTCCTACACTTGCGGCCATACAAAGCCTCATACGGTGCCATACCAATGCTCGTATGAAAACTGTTGTTGTATGTGAACTCAATCAATGGCAATAGATTATCCCAACTGCCCTTGTTGTCTAACACGCAAGCGCGTAGCAAATCTTCCAATGACTGGATTGTCTTCTCAGTCTGTCCATCAGTCTGCGGATGATAAGCAGAACTTAGTCTCAGCCTCGTTCCCAAAGCTTGTTGAAGAGCTCCCCAAAAATGTGAAGTAAACTTTGGGTCTCGATCGGAAACAATACTGGTCGGTACTCCATGAAGTCGTACAATCTCCGCTATATATATCTCTGATAGTTTCTCCACGTTGTACGTAGCAGGTACGAAATGAGCCGACTTAGTCAATCGATCCACTATTACCCAAATAGAATCATATCCCTTTTGAGTTCTTGGCAAAGCCACTACAAAATCCATCGATATGCTATCCCATTTCCACTCTGGTACATCTAAGCTTTGTAGCATACCTGAAGATTTCTGATGTTCCACCTTTGCCTTCTGACATGTCCAACATGCCGCTACATACTCAACCACTTGTCTTTTCATTCCTGGCCACCAAAAATTCACCTTCAAGTCCTGATACATCTTTTTCATTCCAGGATGAATGCTTAACTTGCTCTTGTGACCCTCATCCATAATCAGCCTTCTCAAGTCAGGGTTGTTAGGTACGCAAACTCTATCCTTACACCGTAGGATATTGTCATTCCCTACCTTGAATTCCGGGTCTTTACCTTGACTTACCAAATTCCTTTTCCCGAGCAGAAACTCATCTTGTAACTGTTGGTCTCGGATTTCTTCCATCAATCCATTGGCAATTCTGATCATGCCGAACTTCAGTTCTCCTTCGGATAATCTCACATCTAAGCTCAAATCTCGGAATTGTTCCAGTAGTTGCAGCTCTTTCACCATCATCGACGAGATATGCATCTTCCTGCTCAAGGCATCAGCAACAACATTCGCCTTTCCAGGATGATATTGCAGAGTAAACTCGTAATCTTTGAGAAATTCCATCCACCGACGTTGTCTCATGTTCAGCTCCTTCTGCTCAAACAAGTACTTCAAGCTCTTATGATCACTGAATATGGTAAAATTGCATCCATACAAGTGATGTCTCCAAATCTTCAGTGCAATTACTATTGCAGCTAGTTCTAGGTCATGAGTTGGATAATTCTTCTCATGAACCTTCAGTTGTCTTGAAGCATAAGCAACCACCTTCCGATGTTGCATCAGCACATATCCCAAGCCTTGATGCGAAGCGTCACAATACACTTCATACGGTTCCTCTGGTTGCGGTAGAACGAGTACAGGTGACGTCGTCAAACGTTCCTTCATCGTCTGAAAACTAGTTTCGCACGCTTCAGTCCATGCGAAAGGTTGATCCTTCCTCGTGATTTGAGTCAAAGGTCCAACAATCTTGGCGAAATTCTCGATGAAGCGACGATAATATCCGGCCAAACCGACAAAACTCCTTATCTCAGTCACCGTCTTTGGCCGTTCCCAAGATAATACGGTCTCTACCTTTGCTGGGTCCACGGCTATACCCTCCTTAGAGATCACATGGCCTAAGAATTTTACCTCTTCGAGCCAAAATTCGCACTTAGAAGGATTGGCATACAACTCCTTCTCCCTCAGCACTTGTAAGACTTGTCGCAAGTGCCCCTCATGGTCCTCAGCATTCTTTGAGTAGATCAGAATATCGTCTATAAACACCACAACGAATCGATCCAAGAATGTATGGAAAGTCTTGTTCATGTAATCCATGAATATGGCAGGTGCGTTTGTCACCCCAAATGGCATCACTAAGTACTCATAGTGTCCATAACGGGTTCTGAATGCCGTCTTCTGGATACCCTCAGTCTTGACTCTGATTTGATGATAACCCGACTTCAGATCGATCTTTGAGAATATCGCAGCTCCTCGCAGTTGATCCATCAAATCATCAATTCTAGGTAACGGATACCTATTCTTGACGGTTACCTTGTTCAGTTGTCGGTAGTCGACACATAATCTCGATTTTCCGTCCTTCTTCTTCACTAATAAGACTGGCGCTCCCCAAGGTGAAACGCTTGGTCGGATAAATCCCTTCGACAAAAGATCTTCTAGTTGGGACTTCAATTCCACTAGCTCCGCAGGTGCCATACGATATGGTGCAATCGAAATCGGCCCTGTTCCCGGTACGATGTCTATAGCAAACTCAGTGTCGCGTACAGGCGGCAATCCATGTACATCGCCAGGAAAAACATCCGTGAATTCCTTCACCACCGGAATACTGTCAACTTCCGGATTCCCTTTACTCTCCAAGCTTAGCAAAACGGAATACTCTTGAGATCCCCCGTTCAAAGAGACGCTGATGTGATTGGCAGATAGATACTCGGAAAGATCCGAATCAGGAAATACCACTCTCTTTCGGTTGCAGTCCAAAAGACAATGATAACGGGAAAACCAATCCATTCCTAGGATAATATCTAGGTTCTTAAGAGTTAGGCATACTAGGTTAGCATGTTAGACTCTATTGTTATAGGTTATCGGACAGTACATACATGCTGTATTAGCAAGTAGAGTTTTGGCAGGAGTGGTAACTATAAGATCGAAGCTCAAAGCAGTAATAGGAAGTCTTAATCTGATCGCACATTCTTTAGAGATAAATGAATGCGTTGCACCCGAATCAAAAAGTACGGATAGTAGATTACCGTCAATCTCGCAGTCGCCTCTAATCAGTCCATCGACTCCCTCAGCATCTTCACCATCCATGGTGTAGATTCTCGCCTTTGCAGCAGGACGCTTTCCTCGAGCAGTGTTGACGGTTGGTTCCGCCTTTGGTACCCTGCACTGTGCAGCAGTGTGCCCCAATTTGTTACAGTTGTAGCATTGAGGTCTCGTGTCGGGACAAGCACGAGCAAAGTGCCCCGGCTTCCCACACTTGAAACAAGTCAGCACCCGGTTCCGAGTCTGATCTCCAGAACCACCAGCAACACCCACCATGGACCTGTAAGATCCTGAAGCAAACCCTCTACCAACAGGACGCTGATACGGCCTCCTGTTTTGAAAATTTCCCCTGTTCTGAACATTCTGAGAGCCCGACCTCATCGGCCCTCCAGTTCCGGTACGGTTCAACCTCCGGTTCTTCATCAGTTCCACCTCCGTGGCTTTCTCAACCAAGGATTGGAAACGCATGATTCCCAGCGGCCTCACTGAGTCCTCAATATCAGGCCTCAGTCCATTAACAAAGCGCTTGCACATGTAGCGCTCATTCACGTGATCATGGAAGAATTGAAAATGCTTCGCCAAAGATTCCAGCTTTGAAGCAAATTCCGGTACAGACATACCTCCTTGACGGAGTGTCAGAAATTGTGACTCCCGCTCATCCCGAGCACTTGTGGGAAAGTATTTCTCCAAGAACGCAGTTCGGAAGGGGTTCCAGTTGATCTCCTCATGGTTATCTTCCATAATCCCCCTGGTGCCCTTCCACCAGTACTCAGCATCACTAAGCAACAGATAAGTTTCCATGCCCATCTTGGCACCCTCAGCAGTTTGCAGCACGCCGAATATCTTCTCTATCTCCTGAATCCAGAGATCCGCTTTATCTGGGTCAGTACCACCAGAGAACTTTGGTGGGTTTTGCCTCCTGAAATCATTCAGGCCTTTGTTCTGGTCCAGAGTTACTTCCCTCTGGCGCTGATGCTGTTCACGTGCCTCCTCAGCAGCACGCCTCATCGCATTATCATTCGCCTGTGCCGTCACAGCTTGGGCCATAGTGGCCATCATCTCCGCTAACTGGTTAGTATTCACCATATTCTGTTAAGTGAAACAAACAGTTAGTACTTATCATAAGATAGCATCTAGCAAACTATACAATATGATTAAGCAATAACTTCAATCAATTCTAAGCGAAAAATCGCTTGCAGACAATCAATTTTCACTCTTTGCAGAGTCACACAACCTAGCACAGAAGACCTATTCCCCAACAACTCCCGAAAGACTCGACCGTGCTCTGATACCACAATGTAACACCCCGATTTCGGTGGCGTCACTTTAGTAACCAAAAATAAACTTAATGCGGAAAAACGTGAATATTTTTTTTTTGGATAATATAAACAAGACTAAAATAAATAATCGCAAATGCGAGAGATAGCAGAACTAAAACACAATATATATTACAGCCCCCGCTGTAAGTAGCTAACCACGTCACGAGTAAACCTCCAGTGACGGGAAGTAGAAAAGTGTAACGCCCGAAGGCAAAAGGTACAATCCAAAAGAAAAAGGTAAGTGTCTGCAACACCATCCCTCAAAACTGAGAATAAGCTGGCCCATCGGCCTGAAACAAGACCCCCTAAGTCCAACCAACTCTCTGTGATTCCCGTAAAGAAACCACACAAAAAGCTATCGGCGGGAAACTACCCTGTTCCCAACAGAAAACATAACGGTCAGAGCTAAAACTCTACTCCTACACTAATCCCATCTCGAGGAGCTCACACCAGCACTAAAACCTACATGCTAGCATGATCGTCGTCCGAATTCGAAATCCAGAACGACCTAGTCTATGTACACCATCCGTCCTCCTCTCGCGACCGCGATGCGCTCCTGTTCCAGCATCTCAACACTAGTTTCCCCCGAAGGGTGAACCATCATGAACTAGCCCGCCAAAGACATCTGACAAAGGGCGTAGTCCGCCAAAACACACATAGAAGACGCGAGGGTCAACTCCAAAGAATTATATAATTAATATCACCAATAGATACAGATAAGAGAATAGCCACTTAGGCTTATAGCTAGGGATAACATCCTAGGGTTGCTTATTCCACAAAGAACATAAACGACAATAATAACACTTAACATGTTCCAAGTAGGATTAACAAGTAGCAATCACACTCAGCAACTAAGTCAGTATGCATGTTGCATGAAATGATATGACGGTTAACCCAGTTAACCACATGCATTCCGGAAAGGGATGGACATCAAACGGATCAGCCCTAACACCAGCCACGGTGGGACCATTTCGGCCCGCGTTCCTCTTACTCCAACAACAACGATAGTCAGATCAGCCGTAACCCGTAGGTCTGCCATTTCGGTCTGCTACAAGAGTCGTCTACAAACGCTCTTACACGGCATTCCGGGTCTTATGACCATTTTGGAAACCGACGAGGTCCAGAGTACGTCCTGTGTTAATACCTCATTA
The DNA here is from genome assembly GCF_012489685.1 of Lotus japonicus. Taxonomy (NCBI): domain Eukaryota; kingdom Viridiplantae; phylum Streptophyta; class Magnoliopsida; order Fabales; family Fabaceae; genus Lotus; species Lotus japonicus. Next base: position 60,438,939 of record NC_080041.1, on the reverse strand, counting down.
ATGTTGCATGAATGCAGGATGATTAGTCAAACAACGTCTCCGAATCTCACTCGACACGTCGCCACGTGTTCTAGGTAAATTAAAGTCTCTAAAAGCTTACCCTAAGGTAACAGTCGATTCTGCGACAAAAGACACATCTCTACAACAACACATAACTCATGATGATCTCCAAATCATCCGACACATCTCCATCCGATGGTCACACTGCTCAACGAGCAAAGAGTATCACATACTCGGAAACTATCAATTTCCCGGACTAATCCCCCGGATAGCCCAACAACACCACTGCTCCAACAGCACAAGAGTATCAACATACTCAAAACTTCTCAACTTTCTCAACACTTGGATCCGACGACACTTCTCGTTTTCCAAAACTAAGATTTGCATCCCAAACTTCCTTTCGAGTTTATTATCATTATTTGAAGATTTAGAGGTTGTTTAATGTCTTATGAGTTTTCTTTACAAAATAATATCCTTTTAATCTTATCGCGAATCTTATAAGTTCCCGGGATCTCCAAATCCCAAATGACTCCAGAGAATGTCTCGATCCATCATAACCATAACAAGGCCCGAATCTCATTCGTCCTATCAAACTTTCTCAAAACTCTCAAAATAAAATCGGCATGACCTGCCCGCTATTCTCACTCCTCAGAATCACAGATATGAGTGCAAGACATAGTTAAATCAACACAGCCAACATACATGTCATTTATCAGCACATTCTAGAATAATCACTTAGCACTTAGCATATAAAGCATGCATCACACATCCTAGATTACCCACATAGCACATAGCAGGTAAGTCAATCTCAAAAACATAGTAGTAGATGAATCATCTACATTGTCAGCCGAAGCCTCAGAAAACATTTTTCCAATCAACCACAAACAAGTGCATAAACAGTAAATCAATGTCGAAAGCATCGACCCTAAGCATTAACTAAAGATTCAGTGAGTAGCCCTCACCTGAAGATTCTCCAGGGTGATCTTCTAACACTTCTTCACAGTCAAAACCTTGTTCCTCAGGGAAATCCTCAAAAGCACCTTTAAAGTAAAACCACAGAATTCTATCAAAATCTATCGGAAACTAAGCTATCAATACTCACTAAGGTTACACGAAGTAGTACATACTCCGAGGTACGATGATCTAGCGCGAAAGGACAAGTTTTCGAAAAAGGAATTTTCCTTCCTCCCCCCTAGGGTGCTCGGCCACTTTGGTTAATTAGGTAGCTCGATTTTTCTTCGATCAAACTTGGTTCCTAGGTTATTATTAGCCGTAACTAAGGGTATTCTAAACTCGGAAAAATTATCGGATCAAAAACTGTCGCAGGGGTATTTTGGTCATGATTTTTAGCTCAGAAATTCAAAACTGAAATTTCGAAAAACAAATTGGATGGGGACGTCACCAACGACGTTTATGACAACTAATCCTACTAGCACTAAGCTAAGGCGATAGTTTTCAGCCCAAAGGACGAAGCTTTACCCCAAAATGGGTATTTTCACCAGAATTGAAACTCGACGGTAGTTTTTCGAGAATCGGCGCAGTATTTTTAGATAAACATACTCAGAAGAATGTAGGGAAGATGTTTAGAATAAAAATGAAGTATTCAGGATAGTTTTGCAAAAACCTCAAAACTATGTGCACAGAAAGACATAGAGAAAAGCTATGGAAAAAGCGATCAGAGGTAAGGATTAGCGACTATACCTCGAAACCTTGAAGTAGCAACTGTTTAATCGATGATCAAGCAAGAAATGAAGAAAATCTCTTCTTCCTCTTCCTTCAATGGAGCTCGCGGCCTTGGAAAGAAAATGGAGGAGTTTTTGTGATTTTTCTCACCTTTCTTGCTATATATAGAGGTTGGCAAAACGCGGTAAAATGAAAGTTTCGCGAATCTGATTTTTCCGGCGTCATTCTCCGTGAATTCTAAGTTATGTTTTGGCGAAAGAATTCCAAAACTAAAATGAGGTCTCCTTGTATTTTTGGCGACTAATGCAAAGTCGGTGTAAAACTATTTTACCCGATAAGTTACTTTTTGCATCGAATGTCGGAATGGAAAACTTCCTTCTGAAGAAAGATTGAAATCATCAAGAGAAATGGGTCTACGCGTGTAGAATCTTCATTTGAAGCTCCGAATAGAAAAAGTCTTCATTGTCGGTTGATTTTAGGGTTTTGAAATACCAGGGTTTTGGTTTCGGCAAACTTCCGATGATTGGAATCGGACGTTCGTAGATACTAGAGTTTCGCCTCGAAACGATTGTTATATATGGAATAAGAGAAGTTCTAACATTTCTCTGAAGATTTTTGGACTAAATTCCTACAGTGTTCCAAGGGTGGAAGATTTTTGGAAATTTTATTCCTATAGTGTTCCAAGGGTGGAACTTAGTCTTTTTCTGAACTTTCCCCTTCATAAATTTATTTCATTAAATAACCTCTTGTTCAGGTTTCCTTTCACGATACATCAACCCTAATCGTGAATAAGAAGTTTATTCACATAGCATAAGCTTAAAAACTTGGGTCTTACATTACTACCCTCCAAAAAGAAAGTTTCGACCTCAAAACTTAAGGGTCAGTAAAAAGTTCTGGATACTGTTCTTGGATCTTCTCCTTCAGCTCCCATGTCGCATCGTCGGTGTCTTTGTTCCAAATGACTTTCACTAACTCGATCTCCTTTCCTCTCAACTGCTTTATCCTGGTGTCACCAATGCTAATTGGCGGTGTCTCGAAAGACAGATCATCCTTCAACTCAATGTCATCCAGTTCGATAACATGTGTCGGATCCGCAATATATTTCCTCAGTTGTGACACGTGGAATACGTCATGAATGTTCGATAGAAATGGAGGTAGTGCAATCTGATAAGCGACTGGTCCAATTCGACGAGTGATCTGATAAGGTCCAATAAACTTGGGCGTAAGTTTCTTTGACTTGATTGCTCGACCAACTCCCGTAGTCTGAGTAACTCGCAGAAACACATGGTCTCCTTCTTCGAATTCTAGAGTTCTGCGTCTTTGATCTGCATAACTCTTCTGTCTACTCTGAGAAGTCTTCATCTTCTCTCTGATCTGCTTGATCTTCTCGGTTGTCTGTTGCAGAAGTTCCGGTCCTACTAACAGATTTTCTCCGTTTTGATACCAACACAAAGGTGTCCTACACTTGCGGCCATACAAAGCCTCATACGGTGCCATACCAATGCTCGTATGAAAACTGTTGTTGTATGTGAACTCAATCAATGGCAATAGATTATCCCAACTGCCCTTGTTGTCTAACACGCAAGCGCGTAGCAAATCTTCCAATGACTGGATTGTCTTCTCAGTCTGTCCATCAGTCTGCGGATGATAAGCAGAACTTAGTCTCAGCCTCGTTCCCAAAGCTTGTTGAAGAGCTCCCCAAAAATGTGAAGTAAACTTTGGGTCTCGATCGGAAACAATACTGGTCGGTACTCCATGAAGTCGTACAATCTCCGCTATATATATCTCTGATAGTTTCTCCACGTTGTACGTAGCAGGTACGAAATGAGCCGACTTAGTCAATCGATCCACTATTACCCAAATAGAATCATATCCCTTTTGAGTTCTTGGCAAAGCCACTACAAAATCCATCGATATGCTATCCCATTTCCACTCTGGTACATCTAAGCTTTGTAGCATACCTGAAGATTTCTGATGTTCCACCTTTGCCTTCTGACATGTCAAACATGCCGCTACATACTCAGCCACTTGTCTTTTCATTCCTGGCCACCAAAAATTCACCTTCAAGTCCTGATACATCTTTTTCATTCCAGGATGAATGCTTAACTTGCTCTTGTGACCCTCATCCATAATCAGCCTTCTCAAGTCAGGGTTGTTAGGTACGCAAACTCTATCCTTACACCGTAGGATATTGTCATTCCCTACCTTGAATTCCGGGTCTTTACCTTGACTTACCAAATTCCTTTTCCCGAGCAGAAACTCATCTTGTAACTGTTGGTCTCGGATTTCTTCCATCAATCCATTGGCAATTCTGATCATGCCGAACTTCAGTTCTCCTTCGGATAATCTCACATCTAAGCTCAAATCTCGGAATTGTTCCAGTAGTTGCAGCTCTTTCACCATCATCGACGAGATATGCATCTTCCTGCTCAAGGCATCAGCAACAACATTCGCCTTTCCAGGATGATATTGCAGAGTAAACTCGTAATCTTTGAGAAATTCCATCCACCGACGTTGTCTCATGTTCAGCTCCTTCTGCTCAAACAAGTACTTCAAGCTCTTATGATCACTGAATATGGAAAAATTGCATCCATACAAGTGATGTCTCCAAATCTTCAGTGCAATTACGATTGCAGCTAGTTCTAGGTCATGAGTTGGATAATTCTTCTCATGAACCTTCAGTTGTCTTGAAGCATAAGCAACCACCTTCCGATGTTGCATCAGCACACATCCCAAGCCTTGATGCGAAGCGTCACAATACACTTCATACGGTTCCTCTGGTTGCGGTAGAACGAGTACAGGTGACGTCGTCAAACGTTCCTTCATCGTCTGAAAACTAGTTTCGCACGCTTCAGTCCATGCGAAAGGTTGATCCTTCCTCGTGATTTGAGTCAAAGGTCCAACAATCTTGGCGAAATTCTCGATGAAGCGACGATAATATCCCGCCAAACCGACAAAACTCCTTATCTCAGTCACCGTCTTTGGCCGTTCCCAAGATAATACGGTCTCTACCTTTGCTGGGTCCACGGCTATACCCTCCTTAGAGATCACATGGCCTAAGAATTTTACCTCTTCGAGCCAAAATTCGCACTTAGAAGGATTGGCATACAACTCCTTCTCCCTCAGCACTTGTAAGACTTGTCGCAAGTGCCCCTCATGGTCCTCAGCATTCTTTGAGTAGATCAGAATATCGTCTATAAACACCACAACGAATCGATCCAAGAATGTATGGAAAGTCCTGTTCATGTAATCCATGAATATGGCAGGTGCGTTTGTCACCCCAAATGGCATCACTAAGTACTCATAGTGTCCATAACGGGTTCTGAATGCCGTCTTCTGGATACCCTCAGTCTTGACTCTGATTTGATGATAACCCGACTTCAGATCGATCTTTGAGAATATCGCAGCTCCTCGCAGTTGATCCATCAAATCATCAATTCTAGGTAACGGATACCTATTCTTGACGGTTACCTTGTTCAGTTGTCGGTAGTCGACACATAATCTCGATTTTCCGTCCTTCTTCTTCACTAATAAGACTGGCGCTCCCCAAGGTGAAACGCTTGGTCGGATAAATCCCTTCGACAAAAGATCTTCTAGTTGGGACTTCAATTCCACTAGCTCCGCAGGTGCCATACGATATGGTGCAATCGAAATCGGCCCTGTTCCCGGTACGATGTCTATAGAAACTCAGTGTCGCGTACATGCGGCAATCCAGGTACATCGCCAGGAAAAACATCAGTGAATTCCTTCACCACCGGAATACTGTCAACTTCCGGATTCCCTTTACTCTCCAAGCTTAGCAAAACGGAATACTCTTGAGATCCCCCGTTCAAAGAGACGCTGATGTGATTGGCAGATAGATACTCGGAAAGATCCGAATCAGGAAATACCGCTCTCTTTCGGTTGCAATCCAAAAGACAATGATAACGGGACAACCAATCCATTCCTAGGATAATATCTAGGTTCTTAAGAGTTAGGCATACTAGGTTAGCATGGTAGACTCTATTGTTATAGGTTATCGGACAGTACATACATGCTGTATTAGAAGTAGAGTTTTGGCAGGAGTGGTAACTATAAGATCGAAGCTCAAAGCAGTAATAGGAAGTCTTAATCTGATCGCACATTCTTTAGAGATAAATGAATGCGTTGCACCCGAATCAAAAAGTACGGATAGTAGATTACCGTCAATCTCGCAGTCGCCTCTAATCAGTCCATCGACTCCCTCAGCATCTTCACCATCCATGGTGTAGACTCTCGCCTTTGCAGCAGGACGCTTTCCTCGAGCAGTGTTGACGGTTGGTTCCGCCTTTGGTACCCTGCACTGTGCAGCAGTGTGCCCCAATTTGTTACAGTTGTAGCATTGAGGTCTCGTGTCGGGACAAGCACGAGCAAAGTGCCCCGGCTTCCCACACTTGAAACAAGTCAGCTCCCGGTTCCGAGTCTGATCTCCAGAACCACCAGCAACACCCACCATGGGCCTGTAAGATCCTGAAGCAAACCCTCTACCAGCAGGACGCTGATACGGCCTCCTTTTTTGAAATTTTCCCCTGTTCTGAACATTCTGAGAGCCCGACCTCATCGGCCCTCCAGTTCCGGTACGGTTCAACCTCCGGTTCTTCATCAGTTCCACCTCCGTGGCTTTCTCAACCAAGGATTGGAAACGCATGATTCCCAGCGGCCTCACTGAGTCCTCAATATCAGGCCTCAGTCCATTAACAAAGCGCTTGCACATGTAGCGCTCATTCACGTGATCATGGAAGAATTGAAAATGCTTCGCCAAAGATTCCAGCTTTGAAGCAAATTCCGGTACAGACATACCTCCTTGACGGAGTGTCAGAAATTGTGACTCCCGCTCATCCCGAGCACTTGTGGGAAAGTATTTCTCCAAGAACGCAGTTCGGAAGGGGTTCCAGTTGATCTCCTCATGGTTATCTTCCATAATCCCCCTGGTGCCCTTCCACCAGTACTCAGCATCACTAAGCAACAGATAAGTTTCCATGCCCATCTTGGCACCCTCAGCAGTTTGCAGCACGCCGAATATCTTCTCTATCTCCTGAATCCAGAGATCCGCTTTATCTGGGTCAGTACCACCAGAGAACTTTGGTGGGTTTTGCCTCCTGAAATCATTCAGGCCTTTGTTCTGGTCCAGAGTTACTTCCCTCTGGCGCTGATGCTGTTCACGTGCCTCCTCAGCAGCACGCCTCATCGCATTATCATTCGCCTGTGCCGTCACAGCTTGGGCCATAGTGGCCATCATCTCCGCTAACTGGTTAGTATTCACCATATTCTGTTAAGTGAAACAAACAGTTAGTACTTATCATAAGATAGCATCTAGCAAACTATACAATATGATTAAGCAATAACTTCAATCAATTCTAAGCGAAAAATCGCTTGCAGACAATCAATTTTCACTCTTTGCAGAGTCACACAACCTAGCACAGAAGACCTATTCCCCAACAACTCCCGAAAGACTCGACCGTGCTCTGATACCACAATGTAACACCCCGATTTCGGTGGCGTCACTTTAGTAACCAAAAATAAACTTAATGCGGAAAAACGTGAATATTTTTTTTTCGATAATATAAACAAGACTAAAATAAATAATCGCAAATGCGAGAGATAGCAGAACTAAAACACAATATATATTACAGCCCCCGCTGTAAGTAGCTAACCACGTCACGAGTAAACCTCCAGTGACGGGAAGTAGAAAAGTGTAACGCCCGAAGGCAAAAGGTACAATCCAAAAGAAAAAGGTAAGTGTCTGCAACACCATCCCTCAAAACTGAGAATAAGCTGGCCCATCGGCCTGAAACAAGACCCCCTAAGTCCAACCAACTCTCTGTGATTCCCGTAAAGAAACCACACAAAAAGCTATCGGCGGGAAACTACCCTGTTCCCAACAGAAAACATAACGGTCAGAGCTAAAACTCTACTCCTACACTAATCCCATCTCGAGGAGCTCACACCAGCACTAAAACCTACATGCTAGCATGATCGTCGTCCGAATTCGAAATCCAGAACGACCTAGTCTATGTACACCATCCGTCCTCCTCTCGCGACCGCGATGCGCTCCTGTTCCAGCATCTCAACACTAGTTTCCCCCGAAGGGTGAACCATCATGAACTAGCCCGCCAAAGACATCTGACAAAGGGCGTAGTCCGCCAAAACACACACAGAAGACGCGAGGGTTAACTCCAAAGAATTATATAATTAATATCACCAATAGATACAGATAAGAGAATAGCCACTTAGGCTTATAGCTAGGGATAACATCCTAGGGTTGCATATTCCACAAAGAACATAAACGACAATAATAACACTTAACATGTTCCAAGTAGGATTAACAAGTAGCAATCACACTCAGCAACTAAGTCAGTATGCATGTTGCATGAAATGATATGACGGTTAACCCAGTTAACCACATGCATTCCGGAAAGGGATGGACATCAAACGGATCAGCCCTAACACCAGCCACGGTGGGACCATTTCGGCCCGCGTGCCTCTTACTCCAACAACAACGGTAGTCAGATCAGCCGTAACTCGTAGGTCTGCCATTTCGGTCTGCTACAAGAGTCGTCTACAAACGCTCTTACACGACATTCCGGGTCTTATGACCATTTTGGAAACCGACGAGGTCCAGAGTACGTCCTGTGTTAATACCTCATTAATGTTGCATGAATGCAGGATGATTAGTCAAACAACGTCTCCGAATCTCACTCGATACGTCGCCACGTGTTCTAGGTAAATTAAAGTCTCTAAAAGCTTACCCTAAGGTAACAGTCGATTCTGCGACAAAAGACACATCTCTACAACAACACATAACTCATGATGATCTCCAAATCATCCGACACATCTCCATCCGATGGTCACACTGCTCAACGAGCAAAGAGTATCACATACTCGGAAATTATCAATTTCCCGGACTTATCCCCCGGATAGCCCAACAACACCACTGCTCCAACAGCACAAGAGTATCAACATACTCAAAACTTCTCAACTTTCTCAACACTTGGATCCGACGACACTTCTCGTTTTCCAAAACTAAGATTTGCATCCCAAACTTCCTTTCGAGTTTATTATCATTATTTGAAGATTTAGAGGTTGTTTAATGCCTTAAGAGTTTTCTTTACAAAATAATATCCTTTTTAATCTTATCGCGAATCTTATAAGTTCCCGGGATCTCCAAATCCCAAATGACTCCAGAGAATGTCTCGATCCATCATAACCATAACAAGTCCCGAATCTCATTCGTCCTATCAAACTTTCTCAAAACTCTCAAAATAAAATCGGCATGACCTGCCCGCTATTCTCACTCCTCAGAATCACAGATATGAGTGCAAGACATAGTTAAATCAACACAGCCAACATACACGTCATTTATCAGCACATTCTAGAATAATCACTTAGCACTTAGCATATAAAGCATGCATCACACATCCTAGATTACCCACATAGCACATAGCAGGTAAGTCAATCTCAAAAACATAGTAGTAGATGAATCATCTACATTGTCAGCCGAAGCCTCAGAAAACATTTTTCCAATCAACCACAAACAAGTGCATAAACAGTAAATCAATGTCGAAAGCATCGACCCTAAGCATTAACTAAAGATTCAGTGAGTAGCCCTCACCTGAAGATTCTCCAGGGTGATCTTCTAACACTTCTTCACAGTCAAAACCTTGTTCCTCAGGGAAATCCTCAAAAGCACCTTTAAAGTAAAACCACAGAATTCTATCAAAATCTATCGGAAACTAAGCTATCAATACTCACTAAGGTTACACGAAGTAGTACATACTCCGAGGTACGATGATCTAGCGCGAAAGGACAAGTTTTCGAAAAAGGAATTTTCCTTCCTCCCCCCTAGGGTGCTCGGCCACTTTGGTTAATTAGGTAGCTCGATTTTTCTTCGATCAAACTTGGTTCCTAGGTTATTATTAGCCGTAACTAAGGGTATTCTAAACTCGGAAAAATTATCGGATCAAAAACTGTCGCAGGGGTATTTTGGTCATGATTTTTAGCTCAGAAATTCAAAACTGAAATTTCGAAAAACAAATTGGATGGGGACGTCACCAACGACGTTTATGACAACTAATCCTACTAGCACTAAGCTAAGGCGATAGTTTTCAGCCCAAAGGACGAAGCTTTACCCCAAAATGGGTATTTTCACCAGAATTGAAACTCGACGGTAGTTTTTCGAGAATCGGCGCAGTATTTTTAGATAAACATACTCAGAAGAATGTAGGGAAGATGTTTAGAATCAAAAATGAAGTATTCATGATAGTTTTGCAAAAACCTCAAAACTATGAACACAGAAAGACATAGAGAAAAGCTATGGAAAAAGCGATCAGAGGTAAGGATTAGCGACTATACCTCGAAACCTTGAAGTAGCAACTGTTTAATCGATGATCAAGCAAGAAATGAAGAAAATCTCTTCTTCCTCTTCCTTCAATGGAGCTCGCGGCCTTGGAGAGAAAATGGAGGAGTTTTTGTGATTTTTCTCACCTTTCTTGCTATATATAGAGGTTGGCAAAACGCGGTAAAATGAAAGTTTCGCGAATCTGATTTTTCCGGCGTCATTCTCCGTGAATTCTAAGTTATGTTTTGGCGAAAGAATTCCAAAACTAAAATGAGGTCTCCTTGTATTTTTGGCGACTAATGCAAAGTCGGTGTAAAACTATTTTACCCGATAAGTTACTTTTTGCATCGAATGTCGGAATGGAAAACTTCCTTCTGAAGAAAGATTGAAATCATCAAGAGAAATGGGTGTACGCGTGTAGAATCTTCATTTGAAGCTCCGAATAGAAAAAGTCTTCATTGTCGGTTGATTTTAGGGTTTTGAAATACCAGGGTTTCGGTTTCGGCAAACTTCCGATGATTGGAATCGGACGTTCGTAGATACTAGAGTTTCGCCTCGAAACGATTGTTATATATGGAATAAGAGAAGTTCTAACATTTCTCTGAAGATTTTTGGACTAAATTCCTACAGTGTTCCAAGGGTGGAAGATTTTTGGAAATTTTATTCCTATAGTGTTCCAAGGGTGGAACTTAGTCTTTTCCTGAACTTTCTCCTTCATAAATTTATTTCATTAAATAACCTCTTGTTCAGGTTTCCTTTCACGATACATCAACCCTAATCGTGAATAAGAAGTTTATTCACTTAGCATAAGCTTAAAAACTTGGGTCTTACAGGGCAAGACTTTGGGTACAAATCTAGTTTTATGCGCCGAAGCTATTAAACCATGGTAGTTGTCAGTGATAAGAGTTTATGACTCAGGATGTGCATTTAACACTCACTAGGAATTGACATTGGATTGTATTCGATATATTCTAAGAAAGTTTATATTTGAAGTTGTAAATTATAGAAATATTAAGTCTTAACGTTTTATTTAATGAAGAAAAAGTTCAAACTTTTAACAAAGAGGCATGTAATAATCTTAGTCTGCATCACAAGTTTGGGCGTCACAAATAAGGTTTTCATTTATGATTTCATGTTCTCTGTTTCAATATTAGCTTGAATGCATGCAAGTTGTTTTACTTATTCTTTGTACAAATGGAAGTTTGGTTTAGAATATGGGACTTGAGATGGGACTTATTACAACACTTGCGCCTTAGGAATAAGGGTGAGGTCTAGTAGACGATGGCTTGATCTAAAGAACTTAATATTCAATTGGGTTACTCATAGGTGGTGAGGAATCAGACTAATGAAATCTAATTGAAATCTCTATTTGACTTGAGGAATCAACACTTAGAGAATTAGACTAGATTAACAATAGAATGAATTCCATTTGCATTCCATATACTCTCATTTCTCTTAAAGCATAACATGGTGAAGCTAACCCAAGTGCTAGTTTTTTTATCTTAATTCCTTCTTCTATTCAGAATTCTAAGTTCTCTACCAACCAATCAAATTATTATTTGTTTTTACTTTTCCTTTCTCTAAACAACTCTTACTTAAGTGAATTGGTTCTTCTCCAATCTTTGTGGTACGACAATCTTGTATATTACTTCGGACGTACCGTATAGTTGCGTATTGCGTATCAAGATACATTAAAAAATTATAATATTAAACTTTTAGTTTATAAATTCTTCACTGGAATCCAACAAGAAATACAACAAACAATTTTATTCCTCACCTAGAACCGAAAGCAAAACCAATAATAAAACCAAATGGGCATAGCCAATTTTAAAGAATTTCAACTTTTTTAGTTTTTTTCTCAAAAGATGGAATTTGATATCATTATGTATATAGTGGTTCATATAGGATGACTTATTATCCAGAGGGGTAAGTATTTATATTAATAATTTATATTTCTTATTTTTTTTTGTTACAATTTATATTTCTTACATATAAAACTGTATTTTAAAGTCATATTTATTAATAGAAATAAATATATAGTTACTTCATAATTGTATTCGCAAGTTGGGATTGTAATTAATAGTTTCTTAAATACCAAAGAAAATAAAGCAAATAAAATTTGAGTTTTGTTAATTTTTTAAATTTTTTTGTCATGAAATACGGAAGCAATTAAAGCAAATTGGATTTGACTTTTTGTTAATTATTTTACATTAAATACCTATGCAAATAAAGTCATATTGAATTTTTAAATTATTAGAGATTCAAAAAATAAAAATATGACATCATCAACCTACTGATAATAGTATGAGAGAGAACAAAACACAAGAAATACATTGCATGAGAAGATGACACCGTTACTATTTTTTGGTTTTAAGAATATTATATAATATAATATAGGATATAGATTATTACTAGTATATCTATTCACCACCTAATTTGATGGAGATGCTGCAATTATCTATTACTAGATCTAAACTCTTATTTTTAAATCAAAATTTATTTATATCTTAAATATATTATAATTCAAAAGTTACAAAAGATCTCATCACTAATTGCAACAACATAACGAATACACAGGATATAAGTCATAACAAGTTCCACCTAACCCATAGCCAATTTGCAAGCACCTCGTAGTACATTCCAAATCATGTTTGCAAAATCCTATGCATTTTTTTCCTGCAATATCAATGCTGTTCTTCGGGTCGATTGCTAGCCCTGCACCAAACACAAAGTTAATTGAAATTTATATGCAAAAGAGTTTCCTTACAAACCCACCGGTGTGACTTTATAAAGGACTAAATTATTTTTTATTTTAGGATTTGCAAAGAACAACAAAATTTATAATTATTAAAAGTACTTTGAAATGAACTTGCTTTTCTTAAACATATTCAATTAAAAGAAAATTAAGCATGCGTAAAGGCTTGTATATCGGTTTGAATTAAAACATGAAGCTCTTGAACATGTTGCATCCTTCTTATCTAACAACACAAGGTTTTTAGAAATCTATAATATTAAAAAAAATTATAATATTCAACTTTTAGTTGATAAATTGTTCACGGGAATCCAATAAGAAATACAAAAAACATTTTTTTCCTTACCTGGAACCAAAAGCAAAGCCAAAAATAAAACCAAGAGATGATATGGATAAATGTGCACAGCCATTTTGAAGAATTTCAACTTTTTTAGTTTTTTTTTCTCAAGAGATGGAATTTGATATCATTATATATAGTGGCTCATAGAGATGACTTATTATCTAGAGGGGTAAGTATTTATTTTAATAATTTATATTTCTATATAAAACTGTATTTTAAAGTCATACTTATTAAGTTCCAAAAAAAAAAGTCATACTTATTAATATAAATAAATATATAGTTACTTCATAATTGTGTGCGCAAGTTGGGATTGTAATGAATAGTTTCTTAAATACCAGAGAAAATAAAGGAAATAAAGAATTTTTGTTAATTTTTTCCATGCAATACGGAAGCAATTAAAGCAAATTGGATTTGACTTTTTTTTTTAATTATTTCACCTTAAATACCTATGCAAATAAAGCAAATAAGGTCATATTAAATTTTTAAATAATTAGAAAATCAAAAAATATAAATATGACATCATCAACCTACTAATATAATAATAGTATGAAAGAGAACAATAAACAAGAAATACATTGCATGAGGGGATGACACTTACAGGAGTTACTATTTTTTTTCGAAAATAGTATATAGTATAATAATATAGGATGATTTCCCATAAAAAAATAATATAGGATGACTTATTATCTAGAGGGGTAAGTATTTATTTTAATAATTTATATTTATATATAAAACTGTATATTAAATTCATATTTATCAATATAAATAAATGTATAGTTACTTCATAATTGTGTTCACAAGTTAGGATTGTGATTAATAGTTTCTTAAATAAATTTTTGTGTTCTGATCTTAATTATAATTTTTTTTTTAGAATTAATGGTAATTAATAGTTTCTTAGAATTAATTATATATAAAGTAAAGGATAAGAAGACAGATATGATAGTGTAATACTATCCAGTTGTAATTAGTTGTTTGTTGCATCAGCAATATATGATAATGCAATCGAGTCCCTTATCTTATTCTATCAACCATGTGTAAATTTATTCTAATGGAGGAGTTGGGTTAGAACTTATCCTAACAAGATAGGATAACGAATTTTTTTCCAGTACCATAACCTCAAATTAAATTGTTTCAATATTTATATTATTGTAATTTATATTTGCTTGTTTGTGATGTAATGAGTGTGTCTTTTCCGCGCGCGACTCGTTTGTGGTTTTCTTTCCGGGCTTGGCCCTCCCTTCAACAACAATTTTTTTTTTAGTTGCTCATACAAATTTAACAAAAAATGAATTAACCAATAAATGGTGAAAATATTGGTCTTATTCATATGAAAATAGGCATTCCTTATCATTTGCTACTATTTAGTAAATATAACTTTGTTACATATATTATGATAACAAAAATATAAACTAAGGTAATTCAAGATTTCGCCAAAAGTTTAAACCTTGATTTCGATTTCATCCTAGCATTAGGATTAGCAGGTGGCTTACTAACTCTCTGGAATGGAACTAGTCTTTCGTTTATCAAACGCTAGTTTTATCGTTTATCATATTTTGAATGGTAACCATTTTAAGGGTAGAAGTGTAATAGTTAAAAATTTCATGCGAATTATATTTAAGGTAATATCACTTATGTCTCACATCTCCACATTCTGATGATAAATGCAGGAAGACAGTTTACACAAGAGAAGAAATATCAAAGCTACAAGACAGTCTGCACAAGGGAAGAACAGTCAAATCTGCAAGACCATCTACACAAGAGAAGACTACACTGACTGAATGCCTCCAACGTCTATCTCAAAGCTGACCAGTGAAAGCAGTATCCAGAGAATGAGCGTCATTTTAATTGGAAAATATCTCTAACATTCTTGAGGAGAAAGTCAAGTGCAAAAGGATCACGTGATACTCTACAAAGCATAGTGACCAAGGAAACAAGTACAACATTGTCACAATCGAGTTTCCTCTTTCTCTCTCAAAAGAAATGGAATAAAGCTCAAGTGCTACCTACCGGCTGATAAGATACATTTTGTAGCAACAAGTCTTGGTCAAAGGGTACAATGCATTTAATGCACTTGACAAAATGACTGTTTGATCAAACGACTAGAACTTGATGTGCTCTACACGCACCAACGGCTATCAACAAACCTTAGAAGCACTTGAAGTATAAAAGGAAGACTTGAATATTTTCAGAAGCAAGAGGATTAATGCAACAACTTTCATCTGACTTAGAAATCTTCATCAAGTGTTCTATCCAAGAACATAGAGATGAGGTACGGTACCCATAGTGAGAGGATCGTGATGTGAGAATCTAGAGAGAGTAAGAGCGTAACCTCTTAGAGAGAGAAAGTAACTGAATTTCAAGTTGGTATTTCTCAAATGAGCTAAGCGTCCCTTACAATTGGTAATCACTCCCTATTTATAGATTCGAGGGTTGGGCTTGGCGCCCTTAACTTCTCCTAATGGGCCAATTGGGCCTCCCAGGAAAAGGCCCAACTCCCTGGCTCGCAAGTCGCCCCAGGCTGGCGCGCCTGGGCCAGGGACCCTAGGGTCTCGCCAGTCCACAAGACACCGAGCTCGAAGCATGAGAGCTGAGTGTGTCTTTTAAAGAAAAAGCAAATACAAGGCGACAATCATGAGTAAGTTACCTAAAGCAAAACCTAACGACTTAAAATAATTGCCAACATGGCTTGATAACTAGAGCCTAGGTCTGATTCTTTGATTCTCCCAGCAAATTCCTTCGATCCCACGAGTCCACAAGTTGGCTTGTGCCGACAGCGCTTGGATCTGGATCCCTCGCCTCGTCCCAGCAATGCTTGTCGTGGTCTACGATGAATTGACGTGTGTAAGCCACATGTAACGCATTAGGATAACACAAAGCCCAACGAATCTTACAAAATCTTAACCGCTATCTCCGATATGTCCCTTCAAATCACAGTAAAGCCTGTTAATTGGAATTTAAACCAATGAACTTCCGCGGTTGCAACTTTCACTTATTGCCGTTCCCATTCCCCCAAAAACCGCGTCACGTTCTCCTAGTGCAATCATTCCTCCTTACCACGATGAGGCACGATTTCCCAATCGCTACTCACTTTAACTTTCAAATCCCCCCCCCCCCCGCTCCATCATAGTCCACTTATTGTCAACTGCTCTCATCCTTGCTCCTGGGTTTCGTACCGGCTTCCTTCGACGACTCCGCAGACCCCAGCCCTTCTTGCTTTTCCTCACACAACCTTCTTCTGGTTAGTTCTTCGTCCCTTCTCTCTTTATTTTAACATGCCCCTGACAGGGACCCTCCCCTCCATAGAGGAAATCAAAGCTCATCGCTTGGAAACCTTCGCCAGTCTTCCCCTCTCGTCCAGAATGCTCCTACCCAAGGGATCCTTGACCAGCCATCAGAGCTTTCCACCAGCGATTCTATTTCTGACCTTGCTCGCAGGTCTAGCGATCTCTATAGCAACCCACTGTTGGAGAACCTCCTCCGCACCACCGGGTGCCGCGATCAAGACTGCCCCTGGCAACACCGCGCGCCTAACAACCCCCAGTTCTCCCACTTCTTCTTTGTATACGAATATTTGTTCCTTGATCTTGGTGTTAAACTCCCTTTCTCCCCGTTTCTCATCCAAGTGCTATGCGATGTCAACGTTTCCCCTTGCCAACTTCACCCCCACGCCTGGGTCTATATGAGGTGTTTCGAAATCCTTTGCGGTAGTGTCGATGCAGCTCCTTCCCTTTCCCTTTATTCCTTTTTCTTTGAAGTGGATTCTCAATCCCTGGGCCTCACGGTTGGGTTGCTCTAGTGCCCCGGCCGGGTCGAGAACGATTTGTTCCATTCCAAGTTGATTCCAACTCCTACTTGGCCCGTTGGTACTTCCGGGTCATTGTTCACCCCTCTTACCCCTCGGCATTCACGTAGAAAGGAGGGAAAGCCCTCTTTCCGCTTTACTGGACCCAATGTCCCAAGTCCATGGCTGATCCCCCTAAGGCATTTCCCTCTTCCGGAGAAAATTTTGCCTTTGGGGTCTTGTCTCAGCTTCCCCGCCTCAGTTGCGCTGAATTGCTCGATGCTTCTCCAGGCTCCAAATTATTCCCTCGATTAGGTTTCCCCTCTAAACGCCCCCTTCAAGCTTCCCTTTTAGTCTTTTGTTGCTAACGACTTTTCCCTTTACTTTTCAGGAAGCATGAAGTACTCTACCGCCGATCTGCTGAAGGCCTTAACTTCAGGGAACGTCAGGGCGCCCTCTCCGGTTCAAGTCGGAGGAAAAAGAGAGTTCACCAGTGAGCGCCTGCTCACCCAAGAGGAGTAAAGTGAGCGAATCAAACCCCCAAAACACTCCTTTGACCGGCACAGGCGGAGGGCTCGTCGCGCCTGTCCATGTTGCCACGGATAGCGCTTGCGACACCTTGGCGTCTGACCATCCTGGCGAGGTTAATGCTTCCCAGACGCCAGATGCTCCTCGCCCCGTGACTTTAGCGGAAGGTCAGCGATCACCGTCTTTCATCCGCCCACCTGTTCCTTCACCAGTCAAGGTGACCCCCAGTCCCTCGACCCCTAATCCTCTTGGGGCCGGTGGCGAGGGAGAGAATCTTTCTGCAGCCCAGCCTACGGGTCCTTCCAGCAGCTCTCTCCCAGACCCTTTCTCCTTTCTCCTATCCCACCCTTACCTTGAAAAACTAAGGGGGGTTCCTAGCAAGAACCCACAAGACGTTGCCCAGGAAGCTGTGTCTAATCTTCTCCGCGCCGGCTGTCTGTTCGCCCAAGTGGCTTGGCAGGCGCGGCCTCTCACTGGAATTGTTGGGCTTCGCCAAGAGGTAGAGAAGCTGCGTTCTGACAACCTTCGGGTCAATGACACCTGCTCCAAGCTGTCCAACCAGTTGGCGGCAGAGGAGAGTAAGACAGAGAAAATGCGGCAGAAACTCAAGGATGCAAAACTTGAGATGATAAAGGCGAACGAGAAGGAAGAAAAACTTGAGGCCCAGGTCGAGGAGCTCCAGCGGGACCTTGATGCAAAGGAGATCGCCGCTGCTTCTCAGGAGAAAATCCTCGCCGCCAAGGACAAGGAGATTGCTGATTGTAATGCTACTTCTTTTTACTTTGTTTGATTGTTATCTTCATACTGTCATCTTTTAATTAACCAGTTAAGTTTTACTTCCTACGTCTGTATTGACGCTTCCCAACATTTTTCCTCGCTCTCTTCCGCACCCCCTTTTAGTTTCTTTGTTTCTAAATTACGTTCAACGACATTGGTGGTGTGCTGGGTTTAACTAGAACTTTTGCTAAGTTTTTGAACTGAGGCTTTGTTCACACCATATTTCCCGTAAGATCAGGTGTGGCCTGGCCTGCTTTGCTTGGCGAGGACTTATAGTCGCTCGGGTCCCAATGGCCATATAGGTTGCCCGAGACTTAGCCTAGTTAGGTTCGCTCACCCATATTTCGGGGAGGTTTTATGGATAAGAAGCTTATCCGCACACATCGCCGACGAGTGACGGCAAGTTGCGTCGGCTTTTCCGGAGCGATCCGCAGACATCAAGGTCGTGTTGGGATCGCCACCTTCAGGGAATTTTTCCCACCTAACTCTTGCCACAATTCAGTGTGATTGAAATGGCTGGATACAATTTTTGTATTTTCAATCAGACGTTATAGTCAACAAACTCCCGAGATGGAGAACAAGAACGTGTCTTTGTTTTTACTATTTAGGCGTTATCTGCCATTTACTATTTAGGCGTTATTTTCCAGCAAACACCCGAGATGGAGAACAAGAGCGTGTCTTTGTTTTTAGTCCATCAGTCTTCGTGAGTCACACTCAGCTGCTCGCCCTTGCGCCAAGCCGGGCTTTCCCTTAAGCTTCAACTATAATAGTACCTTAGACTCGCCGCATTCCAAGACCGTGGCACCCGCCTCCCATCTAAGATTTCTAGGTGATAGGCCCCCTTCCCCAATACCTTCAAAATACTGTAAGGGCCCTCCCAAATCGGGTTTAACTTGTTTCCCGTGTTCCCGGTTCGTCTCTTAAGCACCAAATCCCCCTCCTGCATCGCCCTTGGGCGAACCTTCGTGTCATATTTCGCTGCAGCTCGCTGCTTCATTGCTGTCTCTCTGATACGAGCCTCGTCTCGCGTTTCAGATAGAAAGTCTAGTTCCACAGCCATGTTGGAAGGGTTCTCGCCTTCAAACTACGGTGCCGTCCTCCAAGAGCTGTTATCTATCTCGACGGGCAGCATGGCGTCCGCGCCATAGGTCATCCTGAAAGGGGTCTCCCCCATTGTCGAATGTTGTGTGGTGTTATTGAAGGTGTGAAAAACGACTAGAAGGGGGGGTTGAATAGCGTTTTCAATATAAAAACTTTCCCCTTAAGATTTAAAGTAAATCTTTTCGGTTTATCTAAGATAGATGGTGCAGCGGATAAAGACAGAGAGAAGAGAAAAGCACACAAGTATTTTATCCTGGTTCACTTGATAAATCCCTCAAGCTAATCCAGTCCACCCGTTAAGGTGATTTCTTCCTTCTTAGAATGAAGGCAATCCACTAATCAGATAATTGTTACAACTGCACTTGAAACCTACAAGTGACTAACAATACACTGACTTAGCTATCACTAAGATTCACTCTCTTAGTTTTCTCTAGGATCCGATCAACCTTGATCTCCTAAAGGAATCACCACTAAGATTCACTCTCTTAGTCTTCTTAAGGATACTGACCTACCCGGTCCCTTAAGGAAAATCAAACAACTGTTTGAGGTTGGTGTTTACAAAGGTTTGCTTCTAAATAAGCTGAGTGTAAACTAAATAAGAACAGATGAAGAAAGTAGAGGCTTGAATCTTTTCTTGTATTGCAGCTCTTGATTTCTCTCACTCTTAGTCTTTCTTCTTTTCTTCAGCCTTTTATAGTCCAAGGTGCAAAGGATATTTCTGTTGAGAGAATATGACCGTTGGAGGGCATTTCTGGAACTTCCAGAACCTGCTGTGGCTGAACCTTGGTAGGTAGGCTTTTCAGAATAGTACACTGCTCTTGTACTTCTCGATAGAGACATTTGCCTTTAACCATTGACTTCTGATCAGAGTTATGCTTCGTGTTGGAACTTGTGAAGCTTGGTGATCAGAGTCAGAGGGATGCTTGGATCCTCTGACCTTCGTAACTTCTGCTTCTGGACCTTCAGAGCTTCTGAACCTTCAGAGCCTCTGGTCCCTCAGAGCTTCTGGTCTTCAGATCTTCTGATCCTCAGATCTTCTGATCCTCTGATCTTCAGATCCTCTGATCCTCAGATCCTCTGATCTTCAGATCCTCTGATCCTCAGATCCTCTGATCTTCAGATCCTCTGATCTTCTGATCTTCTGATCTTCTGATCTTCTGATCTTCAGAACTTCTGACGAATATATCTTCTGGTGTCAGAATCAGAACCTGTTTGTCAAAACACTCAAGACAAACATTAGAGTATCATAGTTGTTCATCCACAAATAAATACTTGTTATCATCAAAACATAGAGTTGTACCACATGACCAAATCTTGATCTTACAATCTCCCCCTTTTTGATGATGACAAAACCATGTATTTTGATGAACAACTCTAAACAAATAAACTGAATACACTCAGAGTATAAGGTATCAGAGTTAAAACTTATCCTGATGTGTATAGTTTATCTTGCTCCTTCTGAATCCAAGACTCGTGCTTGATTCTGAGCTAAGCTCCCCCTGAATCTAGTACTTAATATCAACGTTAGTAATATCTAGATTCTGAGCTAAATAATATAGGAGTTGTCAAGATACTATAAGTTCTCCCCCTTTTTGTCATAAGCAAAAAGAATGAAGGTGGAAAAAAAAAGTAAGAGCAAAAGACGAAATACTCCCCCTC
This sequence comes from Lotus japonicus, assembly GCF_012489685.1. Lineage (NCBI taxonomy): Eukaryota > Viridiplantae > Streptophyta > Magnoliopsida > Fabales > Fabaceae > Lotus > Lotus japonicus. Next base: position 60,417,962 of record NC_080041.1, on the reverse strand, counting down.
AGAAGTAATACCAAGGGATACTTGGCTGCTGATTAGTATATCTTCTTATGAGAGCAGAAGTGTCAAAGTCCAGAGGTTCTGGTGACATCTCCATTCTGGAAAAAAAATTCCATCTTCAGATGCTTCAGAATGAGAAGCTATGAACCTACTCTTCTTCTGATGACGCAAGTCAGAAGTTGTAGTAGCATCTTCTGATGTCGTTGCTTCTGGTTTGACAAGTTCTGAGTCTTTGTTTCTATCTGAAACAGTCATGCTCATCTCTACAAGCTTTTTCAGCTAGCTTTGACTTGACCAAATCTTACTCTACTGATGCCTCCAAGATTAACTTCACCTTCAGGTTCAAGTTTTGGATCTTGGGACATATGTCTTTCTCCCGTCATGTGTTGCTTGCATCCACTGTCCAAGTTCCATGGTTGGAGTTTCGATGGACCTATTGAAGATATCTGCAACATATATAATCTTATCCCTAGGTACCCACTTTCTGGGTCCTTTCTTGTTAGTTAGCCCAGAAGTTCTGACAACTTTGGGTCTTTCAACAGGATAATATACAGGAATTTTTGCATGATATTTAGACATGGAGAAAGATCCCTTTATAAGAGGAGGTTTAGCAGCTTCAGCAGGTACAGGGTCAGGCAATATGGTACCAGAGGGAACAAAGCATTCATACAAAGATTTAGCTTTAGGCACAGAGGGCTCATTTCTAATTGGTTTAGAATACCCAATGCCACGCATTCCATTTCTGCTCACGCCATAGATCAATGAAGCCATCAAGCTTCTATCTACGCTTTTAGCCAGGAATCTTTGAAAAGATTTTTCATACTTAGATTCATGCTTACTATCAGAGGCATCGCAGGCAATAACTTCTTCTAACTTAGCAATTTGATTCTTAAGCACAGAGTTAGAATTAACTAAAGCATGGTTATCATTTTTCAAATCAGATATGATTTTCTCATGTTCAGAAGAAGTTTCAGAGGCAGCAGAGAAATTCTTTTTCAACCTTTTATGCTTAGTCAAGAGAGAGTTATATTTATCCATAATTTCAGACAAAGCATCTTTAAGTTCAGAAGTTGAGAAAGAATCAAATACCTCATTTTCATCGTCAGAGTCTGGATCTCCTTCTGATTCTGAGTCAGAGTCAACAGCATCCTTTGACTCTGCTCCTTTGTCTTTGACAATAGCCATGAGTCCTTGAACTTCACCATCAGAGTCAACATCCTCTGACTCTGATTCATCAAAAGTCACCATCAGACTTTTCTTTGGTTTGAAATGCTTCTTTAACTTTTTGTCCTTTGATGAGCCTTTGTATTTGCTCTGCCTGTGCTTCCAGATGCAGTTGAATTTTCTGGATATCAGAGTCAGCTCATCTTCATCAGAATCTTCTGATGCTTCTTCAGATTCTTCTGCTTCAGCTTGGAGAGCTTTTGACTTCTCAGATTTAGCCTTCTCAGAGCGCTTCAGCTCATGGCATTTCAGTATGCTGATGAGTTCTTCTAAACTCATATGCTCAACATCTCTTGTAAGCTCTATTGAAGTCACTAAAGGCATCCAGCTTTCAGGAAGACTTCTGATGACCCTTATGACATGATCTTTTGTAGTGTAGCTTTTGTTGAGAGGTCTTATTCCAGCTACGAGCAACTGAAATCTGGAAAACATATCCTCAATGGATTCGTCAGGTTCCATTTGGAAGGATTCATACTGCTTGATCAGAGACAACGCCTTTGTCTCTTTCACCTTTTTGTTTCCTTCATGTGTCATCTTTAAGGAATCAAATATGCCCTTGGCGGAATCACGATCAGTAATTTTCTCATATTCTTCATATGAAATGGCACTTTGCAGAATAGCTCTTGATCGGTGATGATCTCTGAACTCCTTCTTTTGATCTTCACTCATCTTCTCCCTTGGGATTTTTACACCATGTTCATCAACAGGAGGGGTGTAGCCATAAACAACAAAATCCCAAAGATCAGGATCAAAGCCAAGAAAGAAGCTTTTGATTCTATCTTTCCAAAAATCAAATCTCTGACCATCAAAGATAGGTGGTCTTGCACTGTATTGATATTTGCTTGTAGTAGTGGTGGAATCCATGAGTTTTTCACACTGGCCCGGATCTACTGAACACTGTTAAGTGTGGTAATCAGAACTTGCGCTCTGATACCAATTGAAGGTGTGAAAAACGACTAGAAGGGGGGGGTTGAATAGCGTTTTCAATATAAAAACTTTCCCCTTAAGATTTAAAGTAAATCTTTTCGGTTTCTCTAAGATAGATGGTGCAGCGGATAAAGATAGAGAGAAGAGAAAAGCACACAAGTATTTTATCCTGGTTCACTTGATAAATCCCTCAAGCTAATCCAGTCCACCCGTTAAGGTGATTTCTTCCTTCTTAGAATGAAGGCAATCCACTAATCAGATAATTGTTACAACTGCACTTGAAACCTACAAGTGACTAACAATACACTGACTTAGCTATCACTAAGATTCACTCTCTTAGTTTTCTCTAGGATCCGATCAACCTTGATCTCCTAAAGGAATCACCACTAAGATTCACTCTCTTAGTCTTCTTAAGGATACTGACCTACCCGGTCCCTTAAGGAAAATCAAACAACTGTTTGAGGTTGGTGTTTACAAAGGTTTGCTTCTAAATAAGCTGAGTGTAAACTAAATAAGAACAGATGAAGAAAGTAGAGGCTTGAATCTTTTCTTGTATTGCAGCTCTTGATTTCTCTCACTCTTAGTCTTTCTTCTTTTCTTCAGCCTTTTATAGTCCAAGGTGCAAAGGATATTTCTGTTGAGAGAATATGACCGTTGGAGGGCATTTCTGGAACTTCCAGAACCTGCTGTGGCTGAACCTTGGTAGGTAGGCTTTTCAGAATAGTACACTGCTCTTGTACTTCTCGATAGAGACATTTGCCTTTAACCATTGACTTCTGATCAGAGTTATGCTTCGTGTTGGAACTTGTGAAGCTTGGTGATCAGAGTCAGAGGGATGCTTGGATCCTCTGACCTTCGTAACTTCTGCTTCTGGACCTTCAGAGCTTCTGAACCTTCAGAGCCTCTGGTCCCTCAGAGCTTCTGGTCTTCAGATCTTCTGATCCTCAGATCTTCTGATCCTCTGATCTTCAGATCCTCTGATCCTCAGATCCTCTGATCTTCAGATCCTCTGATCCTCAGATCCTCTGATCTTCAGATCCTCTGATCTTCTGATCTTCTGATCTTCTGATCTTCTGATCTTCAGAACTTCTGACGAATATATCTTCTGGTGTCAGAATCAGAACCTGTTTGTCAAAACACTCAAGACAAACATTAGAGTATCATAGTTGTTCATCCACAAATAAATACTTGTTATCATCAAAACATAGAGTTGTACCACATGACCAAATCTTGATCTTACAGTTATAGGACCAGATCACCACCGGAAGCTCGTCCAACCAAGCTCCCTTTGCTTCGAAAAGTCGACGCTTTAAACCTCGCAGAATCACCTTATTAGCTGATTCTGCCTGCCCATTGGTCTGAGGGTGCTCCACTGAAGAGAATCTTCTCTGGATACCCATTTCTTCACAGAACTCCCTCGCTCGATTGCTTGCAAACTGCGTTCCATTATCTGAGACAATCACCCTCGGGACCCCAAACCGGCACACGATTCTCTTCCAGTAAAAGTTTACGATCTTGGCTGCAGTAATGCTTGCTAGGGGATCGGCTTCTACCCATTTGGTGAAATAGAAATAGTCCATCGCCACGAGGATGAAATTCATCTGTGACCTGGCGGTTGGGAAAGGTCTGACGAGGTCAACCCCCCACATGGCGAAAGGCCATGGCGAGCTGATCGTGGCTAGCTGCTCTGGTGGGGCTTTGGGTAAGTTTGCGAACATTTGACACTTTTCGCATTTCTTTACAAATTCCGCGCAATCTTTCCTTATCGTGGGCCAGAAAAATCCCGCCCTAAGGACCTTGCTCGCCAGGGATCTCCCTCCTATGTGGCTGGCGCAGACCCCTCCGTGAACCTCCGCCATAATGGTCTCATACTTACCGGGTGGGAGACACCTCAATAGGGGCGAGCTAAATCCCCGCCGGAAAAGCGTTCCATCAAGCAGTGTGTAATGCCCTGCTTCTCGCCTTTGCTCTTTTGTGTACTTCATTACCCCACTTGGCTCTCCCGCCAAGATCTCCACGATGGGGTCCATCCAGGTCCTTTGGCGGTCAATTGAGGCTACCAGCTCTCCTTCTATGCTTGGATTGGCGAGTGTCTCCTGAATCACACTCCGATTATTTCCGGGCTTCCGAGTGCTTGCCAGTTTTGTCAGGGCGTCCGCCCTTTGATTTTGTGTTCTTGGCACGAACTCGACCACTACCTCCTTCAATCGACTCATCAGGAGCCTAACGCGCTCCAGTTACTTCATCAAGGCCGGCTCTTTCACCTGGAATACTTCATTCACTTGGTTTGCCACCAACAGCGAATCTGTCCTTACAGCAAACTATCGATCTGAACCTCGATAGTCAACTTCAAACCTGCAATTAAAGCTTCATATTCTGCCTGATTATTACTAGCTTTAAACTGAAATCTTAGAGACTGCTCTAGTACTAACTCCCCAGGCCCCTGCAGCGTGACCCCTGCTCCACTCCCGCTCTCATTTGATGACCCATCAACGAACAGCGCCCACTGCGTGTTTACCCTTTCACCGACATCTGGCGTTAATTCGACCAGAAAATCAGCTAAAGCCTGTGCCCCAACCTTTCCTCTCTTGTTGTACTGCAAACCATACTCCGACAGTTCCACCTACCACGCGACGAGCCTTCCTGATAAGTCCGGTTTCTGTAGCACCTGTCGCAAAGGTAGGTCAGTTCTTACCTTTACCTGAAAGCTTTGGAAGTAAGGCCTTAGGCACCTGGCGACAACGAGTACGGCGAGCGCTGCTTTCTCTATCTTTTGATATCTGACTTCCGCCCCCTGGAGCGTATGGCTTACAAAGTAAACTATTTTTTGTTCACCGTCTATTTCTTGAAGAATTACTGAGCTGATTGCGTGGTCGCTGACGGAGAAATACAAATGTAAAGGGAAACCTTGAATGGGCTTTGATAGAACGGGCGGTGCAGACAACATCTCCTTAAGGCGATTGAAGGCTTCCTCGCATTCTGGACTCCACTCAAAAATCGTGTTTTTCTTGAGACACTTGAAGAACGGGGCTGACTTGTCGCCCGAATGAGGGAGAAACCTGGAAAGGGCCGCGATCCACCCCGTCAGGCGCTGCACCTCTTTCACACTGCTTGGGCTCTTCATTTCCTGAATAGCTTTGCACTTATCCGGATTGATTTCAATTCCCCTTGATGTTATCATAAAGCCTAAGAACTTCCCACCTTGTATCCCTAAAGAACATTTTTCCGGATTGAGTCTCATGTTATGCTTCCGGAGTCTGCCAAAAGTTTCGGACAAGTCCTTGTAAGATCAAGTTTTGATCATGTAGTACAACTCTATGTTTTGATGATTACAAGTTAACGTTTTAGTATGAACAATTATGGTACTCTAACGTGTTTTCTGAGTGTGTTCATGACAGGCTCTGACCTTGATATAATCTCACACAAATCAAAAGCACTTTGCTTAAAGAGTGACCCTAGCAACGCTTTCGCAATCTCTATGTTCAAACTGAATAGTAGAAAAGCTTAAGAAGATCTGAAGATAGTCAAGCTCTGATGTGGACTCAACTCACTTGAAGTTCTGAAGATCCAGACGTTCTGATAACCCAGACACTCTGAAGGCTCAGAAGCTCTGATGGTTTAGAAGACTCTGAAGATCCAGAAGCTGAAATGTGAAGTCTCTGAAGTCCAGAAGCAAACTGGCTTTGAAGACCAAGTACTTCTCCTCTGAGTTCAGAATCAGAAGCTACAACGGTCAGAGGATCCATGCTTCCCTCTGACTCCGATCAACAAGCTCCACAAGTTCCAACACGAAGCATTCCTCTGATCAGAAGTCAACAAGGTTAAAGGTCACGTCACTATCCAAAGTACAAAAGCAGTGTACTATCATGACGACCTAACCTAACATTCTCAGCCACAGCAGAAGCTGAAAATCCCAGATCTGCCCTCCAACGGTAGCATTCCCATGCAATGTTCAAACCCTAATCCTTGGAGTATATATAGAGGCTGAAGACTAAAAGATGCGGTTGAAGAAACTTATACGCGCAAGCAATATTCAAATCTTCTTAGCAATCTTTCTTCATCGAATTCATTGTGTTTACTACAAGCTTTTCAGAAGCAATCTCATTGTAAACAATACTTTTTAAACAGTTGTTTATTTTTACCTTTAGGAGATCAAGGTTGATCGCATCCTAGAGAAGACTAAGAGAGTGAATCTTAGTGTGAGCTAAGTCAGTGTATTGTTAGTCACTTGTAGGTTTCAAGTGCAGTTGTAACAAATCTCTGAGAGTGAAGAAGGGATCTTCTTGGGTTACTCATTGAACAGCAGAGCTTACAGAGTCTTCAACAATCGTACAAAAATCATGATGGAATCTGCAAATGTAATTGTTGATGACACTCCTATCAAGAGAGAGGAAATTGAAGATGACATAGTAGACACTCCAAGTACCACTACAGATGTCACTCCATATGTGCCGGACATTGCATCGCCCAAGGAATCAGTTAACAACACTGAAGAACCTGCTACTATTTCAAAAGGGCCTTCTACCAGAATTCAAAAGATACACCCAATTGAAAATGTTATAGGAAGACTTGATGAAGGTGTAGTAACCAGATCAAGGGAACTCATTTCTGATTCTTGTTTCAATCTATGCAAGAAGAACTGGGACAATTAAGAAGGAATGAAGTGTGGGAACTTGTCCCTAGACCTGAAAATGTGAATGTAGTAGGAACCAAATGGAACTTCAGAAATAAGTCTGATGAAAGTGGTACAGTATCTAGAAATAAATCAAGACTGGTAGCTCAAGGTTACTCTCAAATTGAAGGTATTGATTTTGATGAAACCTTCGCTCCTGTTGCACGTTTAGAATCCATCAGGTTACTACTTGGAGTAGCATGCTTGTTGAAATTCAGACTATTCCAGATGGATGTGAAAAGTGCCTTTTTAAATGGATACTTAAATGAGGAAGTCTATGTAGAACAACCCAAAGGCTTTGTGGATCCTAGCTATCCTGATCATGTCTACAGACTCAAGAAGGCTCTCTATGGGTTGAAACAAGCTCCAAGAGCTTGGTATGAAAGATTGACTGAGTTCCTGATCAACAATGGTTATCACAAAGGAGGAATTGACAAGACTCTTGTTGGTAAATCCGCAAGTGTACGAATCCACCCGATTTTAATTATCGAACCACAGGGATTGTGAGTGACTAAATTCAGCTTAAGCCTTGAGTTTGAAGGTTTGTTTTATTGAATCAAAGATATGTCGAAGTAGCAAAGAATAAAATAAACAAAAACTCAGAAAAGAACATGCTTTGGGTTCTTGTTCAACTAGTCAATTCAAGTACATCATTCTAAGCATATGAACTTATGAATCTCTCCTTGATGATATAACCTAGTTACTCAATTATTGATTCCTCATATAAGCAATTCTCCCATACTAAAAGCTAAGCCCAATTCCTTGTGTACTTAGTCATTTATATGAGGTTTTAGATCATGAAAATTCAGGCCATCAAACCCCAACCCTTCCTCTATTTCTAGTAGCAAGCATAGAAGGGGTAATCCCAAATCGATTCCCTAATCTATAACAAACTTCCGTTCTGATTATAGAAAAGCATAAAGCAAGCATGCATACTAGCTTAGATTGATATTCAGAAAATGGTATTCAAGGAAAGAAGAAGAACATGTGGGAAAGAACTTAAGATTATAACTTAAACATGAAAAGTCTTACATGAAAACCAAAGCATAAGAAGAGAGATTAGCCAAACATGGCAAGAGCCATGCTTGGCTAAGAACCTGAATTACAAGCTTGGAAGCCTTCTCTCACTCTCCTAGATGTTCCTCTCCTTCTAAACTTATGTAAAAATTGAATAGATATCAAAGATTACCAAAGAAAATGACTAAAATCCTATTTATAGGCAAAAATCACGAGTTTGGGCTGTTCCGGGCGCTCAGGCGCCAATTCAAAGCGCCTGAGCGCCAATTCCATGCTGAAAAAATGCCTCTGGAAGGTAATTGGCGCCTCAGAGCGCCTAGGAGCCAATTCCAATTTCTGGAACAGGGCAATTGGCGCCTAGGCGCCAATAGAGCATGCCTAGGCGCTCAGACTCGCTGGAAAGTCCCTTGATCTTCATTTTAACTCCTCTTTACTCCTCTTTAAGCCTCCATTCAATTCTCTAAGCCTCTAGACTTTCCTTCTTCAGCTGATTCAACCCGAAACCTTGATGAACAAGCTTGGAAAATATCTTGAAACTTAAAGGTCAGTTTTACACAAAGGCCCTCAAAACAAGTGTAACTTACCTAAGACTCTTAAACTCTAATAAAATGCAACTAAAGTCCCTAATAAACTATGAAATTACCTAAGTGAAGCAAAAACACAAAGAAAGATAAAAATGCATGAGAATGCATGAAACACTACATGAGACTCAACAAAAAGACTCAAAACTAGCAAGGAAATGACCCTTAAAACATTACTAAATCCGGGTCATCACACCACTATACTCAATGACAGCTCGCCCTCGAGCGTCACTAAGATTAGCTTGCCCTCAAGCACAAAGAATTACTCCCAACACACATGCCAAAAGAGGGATACATTTTTAGAAAACCGGGGGATCAAGTGAATGCAGTTAGTTCCAAGAGAAAGATTCAACAATCAACTTCGTGCAACTTTTAGACAAAGAAGAATTAGAGTCCACTACGAGAAGCATTTAGAACTAACATCCTAGCATGAGACAATCATCTAGTGCACTGAGCACACAAGCAAGTTCATAGGTTCTGAGAATCATTCACTCAAGAGCAACTAAAGTTGACAAAGCATTATTCAATGAGACTTCACAAGGGTTGTAATGTTGGCTAGGTAAAGCACAAGGTAGGTGGTCCCTAAGGAAGACTAAGGCTGCACAAAATTTGAGTGTGGTCCTTCATGAAAACTGGAGCTTAAAGCAATTGATACTTAGCACACAAGTCTCTTAACCCCCTTTTGTTTCAGAATTTTTTTCTTTTTTTGGAACTCCACCTATTCCATGGAGTTCATTCTTTTCTTTTTCTCTTTTTTTGGAACTCCATCCGGCCATGGAGTTCATTTTCTCTTCGAATTTTTTGAATTTTTTTCTTAGGGGCAAGAGACAATTGCATTTTTTTTTATAAACTAGCTCCATTAAGAGTTAAGAACCACAACTCCCCATTTTTCTAACCAATCATCCAGCCCAAATAACAAAGGTAACAAAGAATTCCCATAAGGCTCAAAAGGGTTAACTAGGGACAAAGATGTTATAAAACAAATTCTGAAGTCCAAGGAAACCTACCAGTCTCAAAAATGCAAGTCTCCTAAAGCTACTCTCAAGGTCGCGAAAAATGAAACACAGAACCAAGAAGTGCAAGTGAGTCAGGATCCTCCAGGGAAATTATATAGTGAAGGGTCAAAAATGGACCCTTGTGGATTCACTTCAACTCTATCCTCAAGACAACACTTAGAAGACCGAAGTCTCACCCTCTGTTTCCCAAACATACAATCACTCCCCAAAAAGAAAGCACAAAGTATCCACTTAAAAACATTTTCAAAACCAGCATCATGTAAGTGAGCAAGACTTGGGAACATGTCATTTGAGTATAAGAAAGTAATGACCATGGCTTAAAAGACTCTATGCATGGTCAAAAAGGATAAACAAAAACAAAAAACTACAAAAGAAAAATATGCAAAAATGCATGAACTAAACTCAGAGTACGAAAAGAACCTCCTTTCAAGTGATTGAGTGCCTCCAAGTGTTCTCCACTAGCTTTTATTTCCTGAAAAACTAACAAAAGAAACAAAAACGTAAATCTGACAAAAAAACATGGGTTGTCTTCCATTAAGCCCTAAGTTATAGTCTTAGGTAGACTAAACTTCAAACTCGTAACTCGAACCAAAAATCACAAACAATCCCCGGCAACGGCGCCAAAAACTTGTTGGTAAATCCGCAAGTGTACGAATCCACCCGGTTTTAAATATCGAACCACAGGGATTGTGAGTGACTAAATTCAGCTTAAGCCTTGAGTTTGAAGGTTTGTTTTATTGAATCAAAGATATGTCGAAGTAGCAAGGAATAAAATAAACAAAAACTCAGAAAAGAACATGCTTTGGGTTCTTATTCAACTAGTCAATTCAAGTACATCATTCTAAGCACATGAACTTATGAATCTCTCCTTGATGATATAGCCTAGTGACTCACTTATTGATTCCTCACATAAGCAATTTTCCCATACTAAAAGCTAAGCTCAATTCGTTGTGTACTTAGTCATTTATATGAGGTTTTAGATCATGCAAATTCAGGCCATCAAACCCCAACCCTTCCTCTATTCCTAATAGCAAGCATAGAAGGGGTAATCCCAAATCGGTTCCCTAATCTATAACAAACTTCCGTTCTGATTATAGAAAAGCATAAAGCAAGCATGCATACTAGCTTAGATTGATATTCAGAAAATGGGATTCAAGGAAAGAAGAAGAACATGTGGGAAAGAACTTAAGATTATAACTTAAACATGAAAAGTCTTACATGAAAACCAAAGCATAAGAAGAGAGATTAGCCAAACATGGCAAGAGCCATGCTTGGCTAAGAACCTGAATTACAAGCTTGGAAGCCTTCTCTCACTCTCCTAGATGTTCCTCTCCTTCTAAACCTATGTAAAAATGGAATAGATATCAAAGATTACCAAAGAAAATGACTAAAATCCTATTTATATGCAAAAATCACGAGTTTGAGCTGTTCCGGGCGCTCAGGCGCCAATTCAGAGCGCCTGAGCGCCAATTCCATGCTGAAAAAATGCCTCTGGAAGGTAATTGGCGCCTAGGCGCCAATTCCAATTTCTGGAACAGGGCAATTGACGCCTAGGCGCCAATAGAGCATGCCTAGGCGCTCAGACTCGCTGGAAAGTCCCTTGATCTTCATTTTAACTCCTCTTTAAGCCTCCATTCAATTCTCCAAGCCTCTAGACCTTCCTTCTTCAGCTGATTCAACCTAAAACCTTGATGAACAAGCTTGGAAAATATCTTGAAACTTAAAGGTCAGTTTTACACAAAGGCCCTCAAAACAAGTGTAACTTACCTAAGACTCTTAAACTCTAATAAAATGCAACTAAAGTCCCTAATAAACTATGAAATTACCTAAGTGAAGCAAAAACACAAAGAAAGATAAAAATGCATGAGAATGCATGAAACACTACATGAGACTCAACAAAAAGACTCAAAACTAGCAAGGAAATGACCCTTAAAACACTACTAAATCCGGGTCATCAACTCTCTTTGTGAAGAAGAATGGAAAGGATCTAATGGTGGCTCAAATTTATGTAGATGACATAGTTTTTGGTGGAATGTCGAACCAGATGGTGGATCAATTTGTTGAACAGATGAAGTCTGAGTTTGAAATGAGTCTTGTTGGAGAACTGACCTACTTTCTTGGTTTGCAAGTTAAACAGATGGAAAATACTCTATTCATATCCCAAAGCAAGTATGCAAAGAGTATTGTCAAGAAATTTGGTCTTGAAAAGGCTGAACACAAGAGAACACCTGCTGCTACTCACATCAAGCTCACTAAAGATGAGAAAGGAATTAGTGTTGATCAAAGTCTCTATAGAAGCATGATTGGAAGTCTTTTGTATCTAACTGCAAGCAGGCCTGATATCACATTTATTGTTGGAGTATGTGCTAGGTATCAATCAGAACCTAAGACAAGTCACTTGATTCAAGTGAAAAGAATCATCAAGTACATCAATGGAACTAGTGACTATGGTATTCTATACTCTCATCACACTGACTCTATGCTAGTTGGTTATTGTGATGCTGATTGGGCTGGAAGTGCTGATGATAGAAAAAGTACTTCAGGAGGATGCTTCTTTCTTGGAAACAATCTTATATCCTGGTTTAGTAAGAAGCAAAATTGCATATCTCTCTCCACTGCTGAGGCAGAATATATAGCAGCTGGAAGTAGTTGTACTCAGCTAATTTGGATGAAGCAAATGCTCAATGAGTACAATGTCGAACAAGAAGTCATGACATTGTTCTGTGACAACATGAGTGCTATCAATATTTCAAAAAATCCTATACAACACAGCAGAACTAAACACATAGATATTCGTCATCACTTCATCAGAGAATTAGTTGAAGATCAAATTGTGAAGTTAGAACATGTATCTACAGAGAAGCAGTTGGTAGATATTTTCACAAAAGCTCTTGATGCAATTCAGTTTGAGAAATTAATTGGGTTACTTGGAATCTGTCTATTTGAGGAAGCATAGCAATTAAAGGGATGTTTGTGTGCCAACGACTATCTAGTCATTATTGAGGCACGCGCAATCAAGGAAAATAACTTCCTTCTCCCACCTTTCCCTATAAATACGCTATTGTTTCTTAGTGGAGTATCAACTGCTATAATTCTCTTAACTATTTTTGATGTTCTCAGAAACCTCTGTTTTCTTGCTCAAGTTCTTGCAAATTTCAAGTTCTGTCAACAGTTTTTTAAGATGATCACACTAGAGACCAATGCTCATGGCGTGAAGGTAATGGGGTTGAAATCTGAGAAACCCAAATCCCCAAGGGTCACACAATCTTGCGAAACCCCTGTTTCTGTCAAGAACCGCGGTGATGGTGCATCATCGCAACATGCAAATCTTGCAACCGGAAGCAAGAAGAAGAAGAAGCGCACCAAGATCACCTATTCCAAGAGAAAGAAGACTCATGTTGTTGAAGAATCTTTCCCCAATGTTGCTGTGACTCCTGAAGCAGAAGAGAATCCTACATCCCTAATCAATGAGGAAGTATTCGTGGCTAGCATCATCGCTGAGGTACTTGAAACCCCTATCAAATTCACTCAACATGCAGATGGGGAACCTCATGTCTCGTCACCAGAAACTGCTATTCCTGATCCTCAATCCATGAATGCTGAGGAACATGTAAGTGGTTCTCAACCTGAGGAAGTTCCTCTTCCTATTGATGAAACGCATATCAGTTCTGTGAAGGAACCCACTGTGGTTCCAGAGTCTCCTTAAAGGGAAACTCCTGTGGGTTCGTCAGAAAGAATGGCTGACCCTATGGTCACTCCTCCTGTTGCTGAAGAGGCAGTGATTGTGGAAGAAGTGCGTGAAGAAACTAAATCAGATGAATTACTTGCAAATGTTGTGGGTTCATCTGTTATCAAGAAGCTAGAAAGGAAGAAGACTCAACAGGAAGCAAGAAAATATATCACGAGATCTTCTACCTCTCACAAGAAAGTTGCTTCTGGTTCTGGTAAGAAGCACAAAAAGAAAACTGTCATTGTTATTGATGACTCCCCTGTGAAGAAGAGTGTGAAGAGGAAGTTGTCTGCTGATGTAGATGCTGAAGAGTCTGATGTGGAACCAAATGTTCCTGACATTGTTCCATCTGCAAAGAAAAGAAGAGCTAGAAAAAGAATTCCAGAGAAGGTACCTGCTGCTCCTATGGATAATGTCTCTTTTCATTCTGAAGAGAGTGTCACCAAATGGAAACTTGTTTACAAGTGTAGGATTGCTCAGGAACGGGAGTTGGCTGCTGAGGTTCTTGCTTGCCAAGTTGTGATGGAGTTACTTGAAGAAGCTGGGATGATGAAGACAGTGGTTGGTTTAGGAACATGTTTTGACAAACTGGTGAAGGAATTCATTGTCAACATCTCTGTGGATTGCAATGTCTCTGGAAGTCCAGAGTTTCACAAAGTCTTTGTCAGAGGTAAATGCATTCATTTTTCTCCTTTGGTTGTCAATAGTTATTTGGGCAGAAGCTCTGCTGATGTTGTTGGTGAGGAGATCTCATTGGATGAGATTGCTGCTGAAATCACTGCTGGCAAAGTCACGCACTGGCCCTCTAAAGGTTTGTTATCATCTGCTTATCTAAGTGTGAAGTATGCCATTTTGAATCGCATTGGGGCTGCAAATTGGGCACCCACCAAGCATGCTTCTAATGTATCCTCTGTGCTTGCAAAGCTGATATATCTGATTGGCACTCATGCCCAGATAGATTTTGGAACTTTTGTTTTTGATCAAACAAGGAGGCATGCTGATTCCTATGCCTTGAAGCTTCCTATTGGTTTTCCTTGTATGATCTCTGAGATTATTTTGAGTCAACATCCTGATATCCTCTCTGTTGATGAGTCACCTAGTGTGAAGGCTAGTCCTTTGACTATTGATAACAGGTTGCTGATTGGGACTCATGTTCCTGATGTTGCTGGCATGACTGCTAAGTCTCATATGAAGGTGCGAAAAACACTAGAAAAGGGGGGTTTGAATAGAGTGTTTGAATCACGGGTATACTTTTTAAGCTTTTTCTAAACTCAAAGATAAAAACTAAGTGCTGAATGATAGGAAGTAAAGCACGCAAGTATTTTATCCTGGTTCACTTGAGATAAAAGCTCAAGCTAATCCAGTCCACCTGTGAAGGTGATTTCTTCCTTCTTCTGATGAAGGCAATCCACTAAAATCAATGAGAGTTACAACTGAACTTTGCAACCTGCTAAGTGACTAACAATACACTGATTTTCTCACTAGTATCCTCTTAAGAAGCTGATCTACCGATCCTCTTAAGACTAGCTAAATACTGAATCAGTCTTGATTCAGTCCTCTCAAGATCCGACCAACCTTGGTCTCTTGATGACCTTTACAATGTGATGTAAAAGGTTTCGGGTTTACAATAAGTGCTTCTAACAAGCGAATAGTAAACTCAGATGTTTAAGAACAGTGAAGAAATAATGCTAAGAGAATGGTTCGTATATGTTGAATGTTTTCAGCAAAGTTTCTTAGCTTCTTTCTTCTTTCTTCAGCCTTTATATACTCCAAGACTTGTGATGTAGCCGTTGCTAGGGTTTTATCCGTTGGAGTGGCAATTCTGTGATATCAGACTGCTAGGCTGTATAAGGTAGGTGGCGGACAGACTGAGACTTGTACGACGTTGTACTGTGATAGCGACCTGTCCTTTCACCAGTTGACTTGTGATCAAGGAGCTTCATATGAACGTTGGTGAAACTTCTGATCATCGTCAGATTGAAGCTTGGATTCTTCTGACCTTTGCAACTTCTGCTTCTGAACACTTTCCTCAGAACTTCTGATCGTCAGAGCAAGAATAGCTGGGGTCTTCAGAACCAACTTCTTGCTAGTCCTCAGAACTTGAGTCTTCTGCTTCTGGACCGTTCCACTGGAATATCTGGTCTTCAGAACTTCTGACTTGAGTTCTTCAGAACTTCTTGAGAGCTTCCATCTTCAGAGCTTCTGAAGTATTTGCCACTGTTCAGAACGAACATGGTAGGATAAAGAGCTCTCTTTTAGTAACCCTTGGTTCTTCTTCTTCTGAACGAATAGGCTTGGGTCAGATTCAGAACCTGTTTGTCACATCTTAAAAAGACAAACGTTAGGGTACCACAATTGTTCATCATCACAAACCTTAATTGTAATCATCAAAACATAGAGATGCAACCACTGATCAAACCTTGATCTTACATCATAATGTTGGTGCAAGTTCTTCCAAGCCAACTGAGACAGTTCTTGCTGAGTTAATGGAAGTCTCCAGAACTCTTCAAGAGACTATTACAAGCTGCACTATCAGGAAGAAGAATGTTGATCGCTTCATCACGGCACTGGGAAAAGGCAAAGTTGATGACAGCAATGCCACTGGTGCTGAACAAGCAGGGGATGCTTCTGATACAGCTGATGAACCAGATGTCTCAGCATCCAGTGATTGTTAAGAATTTTTCTGTCTTCTGTTAAAATTCAATATGGTTGTATCTTACTCTAGACTTGCTCTCCGTTCTCTCGTGCATCCTTTGTCAAATTGTGCTAATAAGGGGGAGAATTAGTTATGTGGTTTGATTATGAAGACTTTTGAAGAAGATTCTGTGTTATTGCAGATCTGCAATGTTTGTTTCCATTAGCTAATAGCTTATGTGGTTATTCTGGTAGTTCTTTATAAAAGCTTTCTGGTAGTTCTTTGTAGAAGCTTGTATTGCCATGTGTTAAGCTATTTCTGCTGTGCTATGATTAGTGTGTTTGTGCATTGAAGCTTTCTATGGTAGAGAAGAACTTTGTTTGTGAAGGAGCTAATTTATTGAAGACCCTCTGAATGTGTTTTAGCCAAAAAATTTCAAAGGGGAGATTGTTGTTCCTGTGTTTGTGATGTGTGAATTGGCTGCATTTTGTTTCAACACATTATTGTGCGACCAGATGATGCAACATGTGGTCTCTGCTAGATTGTGCAATCAAACGCTGAAGGTTCTGTGTTACGTTTGATTGTTGTTTGTGCGTCTTGTTACGTTCAAGAAGACTTAAGTGAAGCTGTGCGTTTTGTTGAAGCTTAAGGATTCAGTTATGATCGCGTGTGCTAACCTTGAGGTTGTTACAAGTTGTTAGCGTATGAACCAAGTTTGAAATAAGAGATATGTTCTGTTTTTAAATTGGTTCAGATTTGATTCTGGAAAGATATGATTCCCTGAAGATTTGTTTTCCAGAAGCTGTGTTATGGACTCAAGACATCAAGCCCATCCAAGGCCCAAGTCTCTACGCTGGATGTCTATTTATTCAAGTTTTGTAACCCTAACTGCGCAAGGATTTTGAGTGTGTTGTTTTCATTCCTAGGGTTTATTGTGCGAGTCCTTCTTGTGAGTTTTGTACCAACTTAGTGCTTTCGTGTTCATCAAAGTACTGAGTTGATTTGTTTAGTTGAGTTGTAATCTCATCAACCTTGTTTATTGATAAACAAGTCTTGGTCGCTGTGGCAGTGGTCATTAGGGGTTAGAGAAAGTTTTCTCATAGCTTAGAGGAGAAGAGCTAAGCTAGATTCACTTGTGTAATAGTGGTAGACATAAAAGAGACTCTATACTAAGGGGGAGTACTTAGGTATAGGAGGGACTTTCATGAGACCTGAGAGCTATTATTTGATAGTGAATTGACTCCTGGATTGGTATCCTCCAGACGTAGCTGATGTTCACCGAACTGGGTTAACAATTCCTTGTGTTCTTTTATTTATGTTTCTGTTTAGTTGTTAACGAAAAACATTTAACTCTGATTGTTGTGTATTGTTGTCGTACACGTTGGTGCAACATCGTGTACAACATCTGTCTCAGGTGCATACGAATTTCAAAATTTATAGACAATTAACTCATATTTAATGATTTTTTAATTTAAATTGGGGAAGGGATCATATATTTTAAGTGAATAAAATAACTTTGAATTGGAAATTTGATATTGGACCTTAAATACATCATATAAAAACTTTTTTTAATTTTTATATTATTAAATAAATTATATATTTTTTTTGTGTGTCTTTTTTTTGGTACATCGGAAAATTAAAAGGAAAAGCCGAAAGCTACAAAGCTAACCAATCCCTAGCCAAAATGGGATTAAGCTCAAGAGGTGGCGACTCTAAGCGGAGATAAGAACATTGACGACTTGAACCCAGACCAGCAAGACAATCAGCTGCATCATTCGCACTCCTAGTGACATGCACAAGAAAAATGGTCCATTCAGGATGAAGTAAGTTCCTGATCTCCAATAGCTCAGATGCTAACTCGGGGAAGTATAGGTGATCACCCTGAATCCACCAACTCCTTACAATCAACCTTGATCACATATATCACTTTGAATATTTAACTCCAAAAGAAGCTGAAGTTCAAGCTTAATCGCCAAAATCTCAGCCATGAGTGTGTTGCCACCACTCGAACCAGCGATGAAACCAGCCACCCAATTCCCACTATCATCTCGCACCAGCCCTCCCATGCTCATGCAGCCATGAATATCACTAAAAGCTCCATTTGTATATAATTTAACCAAACCAGGAGAAGGGAGCGTCCAACGAACCCGAGAGGAGTCATCATCACTACCCTGTTTGGTGAGCCAAGCCTCGTAATCCTTATGCTCTCGATGTATCCAGCGCACAACATAGTCAACAGACCAATCTTTGTCTCCAATAACCATGACATTCCAGCGCCACAAGCCCCAAATAGCAGCGACAAACAGAAGGGAGTGCTGGCCTTGAACCTGAGTATGAACCCAATCTTTCACGGTGGCAGCAGTAAAACCGAGCAAAGCCAGAGCATCCAACCGAGACCAAACCTGACTATAGTACATACAATCACGTAAACAACGAAGGCTGTCCTCCAGAGAATGATCACATCGTTGGCAAGCAGGAGAAGTCGCCAAATGGCAACGGTAACGGTGGCTGTTAACTTGTTTCACATTGTGGCACAACAACTAAATGAAGACACACACCTTCTTAGGGGCCTCCAATTTCCAAATCCACTGCCAACTATCTGAGGGAAGAATTTGCGTCTGTGACCTACAAAGCCACGCATACGCATCAAAAGCATAGTAAACTCCAATACTACTAGGTTTCCATATCCAATGGTCCTGCAAGTTTACATTGGTGACAGGAACAATATCTAAGAGGCGCTGTCGCACAGGTTCAGGCAAGGGAGTAGATAAACCTGCAATATTCCACTGGCCCTCCTTGATCAAATCCTTGAGCGTGAGAGGTGAGTCTGAGATGTGCACAAAAGGGAGGTGCTTTCCCAACATACCATGTCCACTCCAGTCCTCAAACCAAACTAAAGTGCTACTATTGCCCACGTTAAACGAAAAACCACCCTGTAACTCATACCTTGGGTTGAGAATCCTTCGCCACAAGGAAAAGGAATTAGGCTTAGCCACCTCCTCAAAAACTGAGGTATCACATAGATAGCGACTAGACAACACTTGTACCCACAGCTTCCTGGAACCCTGGACCAAGTCCCAAATCAAATTTCCCAGCAAGGCTGTATTCGCATAAGACGCATCGCGCATGCCCACTCCCCCACATTTCTTAGGCAGAATCATAGTGTCCCAATTCAAAAGATGTCAGCCCTTGTCCCTTGAGTTTCGCGACCAAACAAAGGACCTAGTTACTTTATTCAGGCTTGAAATCGTTCTTCTAGGGAGCCACACAACCTGCATAGAATAAGTGGGGATCGCAGCAAGAACAGATTTTGCAAGAAAAATTCTACCTGCAGTATTCATTAAACGCCTCTTCCAAGATGCTAAACGACGAGCAACCTGGTCCAATAAATACCTAAACTTGTTCTGAGATGCTCTTCCTATAGATAAAGGAAAACCCAGGTACTTCCCTAGGTTCCTAGCAAAGCTAATGGGGAAAACCGAGCTTAGCCTCCCTCTCAACGCAAAAGAGACTCCCCTAGAGCATAAGGCCTTAGACTTTGCATAGCTAACTCACAACCCTGAAGCTGTACCAAACTCATCCAGGATATTAACCACTACTTGGACTTGACTGAAATTTTCCTTGCAAAACAAAAGGACAACGTCAGCAAAGAAGATGTGAGAGAGCGGGGGTCCATTCTTGGAGATTCTTATCGGCTGCCAAATATTTGCATTCACCGCATTCTGGATCATAACTCACAATTTCTCCATACACATCACAAACAAATATGGCGACATAGGATCACTCTGACGCAAGCCCCTCTCCAGTATAAACCATGGAAGCCTAGAACCATTCCGAAGGATAGAAAGCTTAGAAGACGACACACAACACATAATCAATCTCACTATGGGATCAGAAAAATTGAAATCACGAAGAGTGTCCTCCAAAAACTTCCAGGAATCCTTATCATAAGCCTTTTCCAAGTCAATCTAGAAAGCCATAGAGCCATTTTTTGCTGTTGATTGATTTAGGTAATGTATTATCTCATGAGCTATAATGGCGTTGTCAGTAGTACCCCTCCTAGGCACAAAGCTAGGCTGAAGGGGACTAATAAATTGATCCAAGAAAGGTTAACATAATTAAAATTGGGGTAAAAGCTCAAAATTTAAATTAAATAACAGCAGTGATCACATTATTTAAACATAAATAGGAGAGAGAATAATCAAATGAATAAAGAATAACCACAAGGGGTGGCACAAGTGGTGATTGTGTATTTCCTTAAAGGATTTTACCTAGGCTTCTAGCCCGGGTTTGATCCCCTCTGAGGTAAAAAATAATACATTTATGGCCAGAGACATCACTACTGTATCCCGAGCCAGATTAGTCACGTGGGACACCTTCCCCTGTGGAGACAGGTAGCCAAAGGACAAAAAAATATGAATAAAGAATATATAAAAAAAATATTGCAAATGGTGGAAATCAAATGATTGAATATGAACCATCTGTTTAGGAAAATATTAAATGTGAAGTTTGAGTGGGGGAGACTGAGTGGGAGAGAGAAGGGAGAATTTAATGTTGAATTAAAAAATGAAAGAATATATAAAAAAAATATTGCAAATGGTGGAAATCAAATGATTGAATATGAACCATCTGTTTAGGAAAATATTAAATGTGAAGTTTGAGTGGGGGAGACTGAGTGGGAGAGAGAAGGGAGAATTTAATGTTGAATTAAAAAACGAAAAAATGGAGAAAAAGACATGTGTCCAAGGAATGGAGGGAAGAAAAGGGAGAAAGACACATAGGGCTAAGAATATCAACCAATCAAAAAATATGATTATTCAGTGTTCTATCCTGAGAACATTGAATGGGGTAGAGTACCCAAAGTGTGAGGAAAACTGTATGAATGTTTTAGAGAGAGAAACTCTAACTGCTAGAGAGAGAGAATAATTGAATTTCAATCTGAATATTTCTCAAATGAACTAAGTGTTCTTTACAATTGGTGTTCCCCTCCTATTTATAGAGGCAGAGTTGGGCTTTCGCGCCTTTAATCTATCTAAATGGGCCAGTTGGGCCTCGGTGAGAGAGGCACAAGTCCCTGGCGCGCTCCCTGTATGAGGTTAGTGCTCCTGGGCGAGGGACCCTGGGGTCTCGTCCAGTCCACAAGACACCGATCTCGAAGCATGAGAGCTAAGTGTGTCTTCAAGCAGAAAAGCTAAGGCGAGCGCGTAAGAAACTAAATAATGCTAGAACCTAAAGTTTTTAATAAAATGAAGAACAGTAGCCAACATGGCTTAGAGAATAAAGTATTTAAAATCTATACATTCCAGACTTTTTGCTGTGTCACCCCCTTCTGGGGGAACAGAGTCCACAAGTAGTCTTGTGGCAATAGCTTTTGGCGCGCTCGCCCCATCGTAGCTATGCACGTGTTTTGATCTGCAGCACTTAGACACGTGTTGAGCGCTGAGGTAATGTTAATGCCAGCAAATCCATAGAATCCCAACTGCTATCTCTGAAATGTCCCCTCGAATCTTTGCGAAGCCTGTCGTCCTGAATTGTTTTGACGTGCATCATGATGAATCATACGAGCAAACAAATAACCGAGTTAGTAAATCGTCACGACACAAACAGATAAATGAAGGAATAAATGAATAATTAAATGAGCGAAGGATAGTTAAGCGGGCGAGGCGGGCGGCCCGCTACTTATCTTCGCCTTTCGTTGATCGCCGCTTAGCACGTGTTTTCAGTGCTAGTCTCCCAGTTTTGCGCGAGTAATTTTCGAGAGTGTGCTACGTATAACTAGGACTTTCGCTCGGTATTTTACCGAGGCTTTTGTTCGCACCAATATTTCCCGTAAGAGCAGGTGCGGCCCCTCCAACCTTATTAGGTGGGGACTTACAATTGCTCGGGGCCCAATGGCCATATGAGTTTACCCGAGACTTTTGGCCTAGTTAAAAAATGCTTCCCGCGTTTCAGGAAGACTCGACTCGCCAAAATTTCGGGGAGGTTCTTTGGATAAGGAGCTTTATTCGGGCACGCCGCCAACGGGTGGCGACGGGAAGCTCATCCGCACACGTCACCTGCAGGGGCTACGGTCAACGTCGGACTTTCCGGAGCGATCCCCAGACATCAAGGTCGTGTTGGGATCGCCACCTTCAGGGAATTTTTCCCACCAGGCTGCCGTCTCAGTTCGATAGTTAGGAGTATTGCTAAGAATATCCTTTTGTATTTGATTTGTTTAAATTTTTACATCGAGGGATGCCTCGTTAAAAAAATCTCGTGTCGGAGAAAAAAAGTGCATCTTTATTTTTAGTCCTAGCTTCCTGGTTGCTTCCTTGGTCAGAGTATTACACCCAGTATTCCATCCTCGTTGCCCTGCTTGACTTTCTTGTCGTAAGAAGGAATCCATCGTTGCTCATCCTCCCACTCGGTGTGCCGGGCTGACTTCATTGGCCTCTTACTCCCATCCACTAGCTGTTCGCATTTCCTCTTATCCCGGCGACTCTGCCACTGTTTATCCTTTTCTCCAGCCTTCCCAGAGAGCTTGTCTAATGTGGGTAGCCCCCTAGAAGTGGTTCCTCCTTGCTCCCCACTAAAGAGGTCGGCGTTGTCCCTTACCAGCTTACTTAGGCGTCGTTCCTGCTCAATGGTGAGCCTGGGCTCGATTGCCAATATACCTCTACTGGTAGCGTTCATGTCCCAGCTCTCGCCGTACCACTCACTGTCTACTTGAGTAGAGGATACACTCTTCCCCATCCTTCGGGGTTCCTCGCCCCGTTCTTTCTCTTTCTTCGCCCCGTTCACCTTCTCGCCATCCTGCTTTCTTTGTTCGCCTGAGATGCTCTGGCTTTATGCCACTGGATGCCCTTGCTCGCCTTCAGCCACCCGAATCTCATGACACCTGTGTTCGCTGCCAGCTCCCCTTCTACCATACAAGTTAAGGCAATGGTCGCAGCATTTCCTCGTCCCTTTTTGGTCTATTGATATCCTCCCTATCCTTCCGCAGGGCAACAGGTACTTTACCGCAAGGTGGGCCGTGGATATAACTGCATGGAGGCGATTTAAAGTGTTTCGCCCTATGATGACGTTATAAACTGCCACGACTTGGAGGACCAAATATCTTATCTTCAAGAGCTCAGCATCCTCGCCCACTCCAAAAACTGTGTCCAATTCCACATAGTCGCGTACCTGAACTTGCTTCCCCGAGAATCCTACCAAGTTTCCTGTGTATGGCCTTAAATCCTCGTCCCTCAGTCCCAACTGCTCGAATGTGTTCCCGTAGATTATATCGGCCGAGCTACCTTGGTCCAATAGCACCCTCTGCACATTGAAACCTCTGATTCTCACCATTACCACCAATGAGTCATCTGTATGGGTCTTGATTCCCTCAAAATCTGCAGACGATACTACTATGTCTGGATGTTCGCTCCCAAACCGAGCTGGACAACCTTGCATCGGTGCTGTTACCCTTGCATGTCTTCGCCCTACTGTTGATACGCCATCGCCACCCTCGCAACCCCCAGCAATGATCACGTTAGCTGTTTCCACCATTCCTTTGCCCTCGCCGCTCTCGGCTTCCTCGGCCTCTTTCCTCTTCGCCGCCCATGGCTGTCTTGCCTTGATTAGCTGCCTGATTTGACCCTTAAGCGTAAAACAGTCGGCGGTGTCATGACCTTCCAAGTTGTGGTACTCACACCATTTGGGCCGATTCTTCGCCTCACACCCTGGGTCCATTCTGCACTCGCCTTCCCTGTTCATGTCCTCAATTCCTGCTTTCAAGAGTAATTTTGTCAATTCCTTACCTGAGCGCCCCTTTGGCCTCGTTTGCTAGTTCGCCTCAGCTGTTCGCCGAGAGCGCCGACTGAGTTGCCCTCCCTTGCTTTTCTTAACAGATCTATCAACTTTTTTAACCTTTTGCTCGCGAGTTGCTTCCTCATCCTGTATCTGTTTCCTCGCCAGCGCCACGTTCGTCGCCCTCTCTTGTTTCCTTTTGTGTGCTTCAATTTCTTCTTCTAGGATGTAGTCTTGCGCTCGGGCGCGGACTTCCGTCATTGAGCTTGCCAGCTCCCTACTTAGTTCGCGGCTAAACTTTCCCCGGGATAAACCGCCTTTGAAAGCGCACACGCACATGCGTGGCTCTAGTTCCTCAAACCTCGCGGATGCAGCACTGTATTGTTTCATATATTGTTCCAAGGTTTCACGCTCCCGCCGCCGCATATCAAACAGATCCTCGATCGTTTTTGCGGAGAAATGGCCAAGGAATTTTGATGAGAAGTCGCGGAACTTGGCTAGGGATCCTTGAGGCAAAGCCATAAACCAATCCATAGCTGCTCCTCGGAATGTGGATGGAAACACTCTACACTTTAGCACGTCGGAAACCGCGCTCATCGCCATCTTTGCATTGAAACGAAGCAAATGATCCTTCGGATCGGTTTTCCCGTCGTACGCCTCCAACGCGAGGTGTGTCATATCGTCTGGCACAGCCACCTCTCGTACTGTTGCCGGGAAAGGCTTGACCTCAGCAGCGGCCTCAGCTTCCTCTTCTTCTTGATTCCACTGCCGAAGGTGATAGTACCCCAATTGCTCCTGCAGACATTCATTTTGCAACCGTAAGTCACCACTTAGAGCACGACGTGCTTCTGTACGACGATGTCTATCCAACCACGCGGTGCGCGGGGAAGAAATGTAACTTCGCTCCGGTTCCTTGCCACGTCGTCGGGAGATGGCTCCATCAGCCTCTGTTGACGAACCGAGAATTCAACCACAAGCCTCTAAATCGCACAAATTTTCACAGAAACTTGAACTTCCATAAATCAAATTGCGAATCGCGCGGGAACCAAATCACGATCCACCAAGAAAAACTTGAGAGAAATCGCACAGAGAAACGAGCTTCACTCAACCGAATCACGATCCACGTAGTCCGGGAATCGAAATCTACCGATCCCCACAAACGGCGCCAAATGTTCTATCCTGAGAACATTGAATGGGGTAGAGTACCCAAAGTGTGAGGAAAACGGTATGAATGTTTTAGAGAGAGAAACTCAAACTGCTAGAGAGAGAGAATAACTGAATTTCAATCTGAATATTTCTCAAATGAGCTAAGAGTCCTTTACAATTGGTGTTCCCCTCCTATTTATAGAGGCAGAGTTGGGCTTTCGCGCCTTTAATCTATCTAAATGGGCCAATTGGGCCTCGGGAAGAGAGGCCTAAGTCCCTGGCGCGCTCCCTGTATGAGGTTAGTGCTCCTGGGCGAGGGACCCTGGGGTCTCGCCCAGTCCATTCAGGAGCTGACACATACACAATTGGAGCTTATAACCCATCATGCTTTAATAAATTTATAGATAGATTAATTTTTTAAATGTATGTAACTCCTAAACTGCCTTAATTTTTTTAACATCTTTTGTGCTTATAATAATATGCAACCATTATGCATATTTAAATGGTTTTTTGAATGATTTTTAAATGGTATATGCAGCCTAGGAATTTGAATGGTTAAAATTTGATGAATGATCGGTTTTTCCTCAAGACTGTAAAAACTCTTCCTTTATATATATTATAATAGATATGAACTTTTAATTTTTCCACAAGTAATTAATTCATAATCAAATCAACATATATACTAGAAAAGAAGAATTTCTATAAGATTGATTTGGTGAGGTGACAGCTCCTGGTTCAATCTCATAAGAAAAACTTCACTTGTCAATTTGTTAGATAGCAAATTTCACGTGTAAATTTGTTAAAATTCATATTTTTTGAATACTTAACTTCTATTTAATGTTGTTATTCTGATTTTGTTTTAATATTTTACCGAATTTGTTTAAGGATTGTAAATCAGAAAATTATATTTTAGTAAACTGAGTAGATTACGGGAAATTTGAAGGATAAGATAAAACACTAAATTATATTTAAATGAGTTTCATTGGCCTGTTTTTTCGGCTCAAGATTTTTTTTTGATAAATTATTTTAAATGGGAAAATAAATAAAACGTACTGATTATTATTAAAAAAAAAATTATAGTGTGCTTATAATTTACAATAAAACTAAAAAAAATTATATCTCAAAAGTAATTATTATACTTTGAATTTTCAACTACACTTACTATGATTTTAATTTTAAAGCACTGTTAGAAGAATTTTTTACAGGATTCTTTTTTCATATCTTTAAAATTTGATTAATTTTTTTATAGGCAAATGTTAGTGATTAGTAAGTTAGAAAATTCCTTCAAATTTTTCTTCCAGGATTCGAACCCTGGACCTTCTCCTCCCCAACCCTTATGTCCCCTAACTCTTACCACTTGAGCTAACCCTCGAGAACATTTAATCAGATTATAGTGTAACAAATATTTCCTCTCTCTCGGGTGTATTTTTCTCGTAATTATAATTTTTTAATCACAACCATAAAAATTAAAATTAAAATTTTATAAATATCCCATATGGTATAAAATTTTGGACTTATACGACTTGAAATTAAATATTTGATAGCATTAAGATATTTGAAGCAAAAAGATATTCAATGGATAAATATTTTATATCTTCTGTTATTTTAATCTTTAAATTTCCTTAAAAACTAGCAATTTTAACCAAAAACAAAATTTGTGATAAGTGATTTAAATTAATATCATATCATTAATAATTTCCAAACAGTTATTTATATTTATCTTGAATGGCATCTAAATCTATATATATTAGTAAAGCTCACTTGAGTTAAGTATTAAGTACAAATAAACATTAGAACCTACGTACATTAGTAAAAAATCTGGTGTTTTAATAAGATAGCTTAATGAGTGAATGAACGGGTAGTGGAAACTTGTGCACTAATGATTTCAGTTTTAAACTTAATAAATATCAAATGTATAAGAAAAAGAGTAACATCCATGCCAAAAGTGTAACAGACCACAAAGTTATATCTGCAAATGGTTTTAACACAGTACCTTAAATTAAAATCAAATTTAATGTTAATTTTAAACTAATATCAATTAAGTCCAAGAAAAAAAACTATTAACAATAAAGCATACTTCCGCCAAAATTAATCTTGATATACAATGGTCTTAGTTTGCTGTCCAATTTTCTGCAGGAATATATGTCTATTTTTCTTAAACTCACAAACTCTTAGAATTCCTTAACATAGTAGCTCTGAAGAAAAACTAACATTAAATTAAAAATAGTGGCATGATGGCAATACCAGTGTCAAAAACTGAATAAAATTGTTAATGTCAGGAGGCTATTCAACTATCTACATTAAATAAATAAAAAATGAAAAGTATTATATTGAATCATGCATCTATTATATCTCTATATAAACAAACCAATGAAATCACTCACAAACTCAAATTATTCATATTTCTTAGACTTCAACTGCTGGTGAGAAAAAAATGGGGTAAATAGCCAACTTGGTCCCTGAATGTGTCAGCCGCCTTCATATTGGTCCCTAAATTTCTAAAATGCCTCCTACGGTCCCTGAATGAGGCAAAACCCCTTCACGTTAGTCCTTGTGTTAAAAAAAGTTGACGGACATTAACGGAATTGCTGAGTTGGTATGTTAAGCATCACTTGGATATCAATTGAGTCCCTAATATTATCAACCTAATGTCAATTTAGTCCCAACGGGTTGAAAAGTCAACTTCTCTCTCTATCTCACCTTTTCTTTCTCTCTTTGACTCTCTCCTCCACCTATCTCTCTATCTTCCACCACCACCACAACCACCCTTCTCCCACCCTCCCCTCTCTCTCCCCCACCACCTTTCTCCTACCCTTTCTCTCTCACCCACCAACACCGCCACCACCCTTTTCCTCCTCCAACCTCCCTCCCCCAACACCACCACCACCAACACCCTTCTCTTACTCCTCTCTTCCTCCCAAGTAGATAAATCCGTAAAAAATTATTGACTTAATCCAGCATTAATATTCAGCTGTGTAGAAACTAAAAATAAAATATGGAGCCACATAAAGTTAGTGGGCTTCTGGATATCAATGAATTGAAACCAATGATACCATGAAGGAGCTAGAACAAGCTACCATTGGGTACGTAACCACATTGATAAAATATAACACCATCACCTGACTGACTACAAGATATAACTTCTTGCCTATTTGATCTAAAATACAAGTCAAAGTTAGGGAATCTAAGTGGTGTCCTCTTTGATGGTGATCTACCATGTTAGCAAAATCTTTGACAATAACAAGCAATTGAAAGGGGTTTGACAAGTTGTCTTTGGATGCTCTTGTTAGATATTACTTGTTTGTTTTTCACACAAGCTCCAGGATCCTTGTCTTCTCCTCTTTCACCACCTTAAGCTCCTCCTCTCATTCCTCATAGCAACAGAAGTGCATTGGCAACGTTTATCACAGTGAAGCTCTATAAAACTAGACAACTAATTAATATGTCTATCTGGTGCTTAAATGTAGCCAAACTTTTGGAATGCATTGGAGATTGTGGAATAACACCATTTGATGGGGGAATTCCAATTAAACCACATAATATAACCTGTTATACATTAAACATGGGGTAAATAGCCAAGTTGGTCCCTGAATGTGTCAGCCGCCTTCAAGTTGGTCCCTCAACTTCTAAAATGTATCTCGCGGTCCCTGAATGTGGCAAAAGTCATTCAAGTTAGTCCCAGCATTAAAAAAAAGAGACGGACGTTAACGGAATGCTGAGTTGGAACGTTGGGAAAGTTTGAAATGCTTCAATTTAGTCCTTGATCTCAATTTTCCCCCAAATTTAATTAATAAAATAATAAAAACCAGAAACCCAGCAACAATGATGAATTTTCATCATCTTCATCTCCTTTATCATAAAATAATGAAACCTCTGGGGAAAAAAACACCAAAACTGACGAAACCTCTTTCACCTAAACTAAACAAAACATCTTCAACACCCAGAACTCAAACACCAAAATTGACGAAAAAAAGAGTTTTAAGAAACATATGTAAATCTCATAGCTTTTTAAAGTTTCTAATATATTTCTTATTCAAATCTTTTTTCGTAAAACCTTGTGATGAAAAACAAGAAGTATTTTGTTCTCTAATCACAAATACAAAATCAACAGGATCCACGTTGACAAACGCCAACAAATCAACTCAAAGTTGTACTTGTGTTTTATGGTGCAGGCCGCAGGGGTTGCAGATCTGGGTAAAAAAAAATGTTAACCTTCAAATTTCTAATTAATATTAGGGTTCAAGGGATTCAATTAAACTTCTGTCTTTGGCTCTTCATCATCTTCTTCTTCTTTCAGATCCAGCAAGAGAGCCAACAATTCGAAGGTTGTGGGTTTGGGTTTTCACCATTGTGGGTGGAGCTCGAAGGTTCTGGGTCTTCTGATGGGTCCTTCTATGGAAACCACAAATTGGGTTATGCTGCAGGCAGATTAAGATGGGAGATTTATGCACAGCCAAGCTAGAACTGTTCATCACCGTAACCCTGGTTCATCCACCACCACCAAGCCACAACCAAAATCACGTACTGTACAGAGTGAAATATCTCAAAACTCCAGCCAGATTCACAGTAAAGAGTTAGAAATCCCAAACGCCCAAAACCACCCCCATCGTAAACCTCGAATTTATTGAGCTGCCGCGCTTCTCCTTTGAGTCCTCGCTGAAACCACGCTGCGAAACCCAGACCCCTCGTCGCAACAACAACAATCAGCAACAGAGAGAAAGAGAACCCTGCACATTCGTTTCTCTGTCAAGGTAGAGGCTTTGGGGCTTGGATTTCACTCTCTCTTGGTGGATGGGTCAAAGTTCTTATCTTTATGCGTGGCTTTGGTGCGTTTTTGTGTCGAAGAAGAAGAGGAAGGGCATGTCGAGATCTAGGGGTTAAATGGTTTCAAATCTTAGTGTTAGTGTTTCTATGTGTGAGTGAGTGTTTGTTTTCTCTTTTTTTTTTTAAGGTGTTGAAGATGTTTTTGGTTTATTTTAGATGTGAGAGGTTCTGGAATTTTCAGAAGTTTCATTATTTCATGATGAAGATGATGAAAATTCATCATTGTTGCTGAGTTTCTAGTTTTTATTTTTTTTATTAATTAAATTTGGGGGAAAATCTAGATCAAGGACTAAATTGAAGCATTTCAAACTTTTCCAACGTTCCAACTCAGTCTTCCGTTAACGTCCGTCTCTTTTTTTTAACGCCGGGACTAACTTGAATGACTTTTGCCACATTCAGGGACCGTGGGAGACATTTTAGAAGTTTAGGGACTAACTTGAAGGCGGCTGACACATTCAGGGACCAACTTGGCTATTTACCCATTAAACATGTCAAAACTAAGAACCACATTTAGTTCTTGGTCAGATCAGGAACCTATACCCTATCTTAAATTGGAAAGGAGAAATAAAGATCATTAGGCGAAAGGAAAAAAGCCAAAGGAATTAAACGTAAAGCAAGGGATCAAACACACAACAAGGAGAACCATGTACCATGAATTCCAAAAGCAATTTTTCTGAATTCTCATTCAAACCAGCAAACTGGTAAAATCACTTACAGAGCATCAATTTTCTAAAGAACAAAGGTCAGAGAAAGGGATTTGGCATTCAAATGCAAAGGCAGAGAGAAGCTATTAACATGAAATCAAAATACTTCATAATGTCATTAAAATTAACACTTGTAATCTAGCAAGGCAAAACAAAAAACAGTGGGGTTACCATTTGGACGGACACAAACTTGAAAAAAATTAGGGAAAATGAGGGACGAATCGAGAAATCAAAGAATCAAGTAGAACAAAAAAATAGAAACCTAGAAAAAAATTAAACAACCATTGAAGATATGAGAGATGAGGTAGGCTTTGACCAAAGCGGAAGAGAGGAGAGACTTTCATGGCAGATTGTGCAGAGGAGAGTAAAGAAGCTCGATGGAGGAGAAGGCAAAATCTCAAGGGGGAAGCATCGCAAGCCAAACGCAAATGAGAACTATGCTCGATAGAAGAAAGAGCCCGAGCCAATTAGAGAGGGGTGGGGGTGGTGGTGGTGGTGGTGGTGGTGGTGGTGGTGGTGGTGGTGGTGGTGGTGGTGGTGGTGGTGGTGTGGTGGTGGTGGTGGTGGTGGTGGTGGGTGGTGGTGGTGGTGGTGGTGGTGGTGGTGGTGAGGGGGAGAGAACTTTGACCCTTTTCAACGGTGGGGACTATATTGAATGGGGAAAGAATGTCCAAGTGGCGCTTAACGTACAACTCAACATTTCCGTTAACGTCCGTCAACTTTTTTTTAACTTAAGGACTAATGTGAAGGGGTTTTACCACATTCAGGGACCGTGGGAGACATTTTAAAAGTTTAGGGACCAATGTGAAGGCGGCTGACACATTCAGGGATCAAGTTGGCTATTTACCCAAAAAAATGACAATTGTCTCTAACTACTTCAACAAGTATGTCATTTTTAATTATTTTAGTTAATTTCAAAATTGCTTTTTTAAATTACTCATTCTTATTTCTTTATTGCAAGAGAAAGATCATCAACAACAACAAGAAACACACATTACTTAGTGATATATCCCCATTGCAGATGATTGGAAAATAAAACTGTGAGTTTCACATATATGGTAATTTACTAAACAATTCTTCTCATTCAATTGAAATCATACGAATATATCATCATTTCTATATTTATATGACACAAATCAGTAACAAAGTGTTAGCCACGTAAATTTATATACTGCATTAGAAAGATAAGTGTAAAATGTAGTACTCACTATATTCTTGATAAGAAATAGGAATCTTTCACTCCTCAATATTTTCATATTATGGGAAAAAAAAAAATAGCAACTTAATCATTCAAAGGGAACAAATGACGTCCATCCTGCAGTTAGATAGAATCTATTTTTATGTTTGTGAAAGGGGTAAATGGTCACTTTGGTCCTCAAAAGTGTGAACCGACTTCACATTCGTCCCTGAATGAATTTTATTCACCTTGCGGTCCCCCAAAGTGTCAAACGTCCGTCACTTTAGTCCTTGACGTTAAAACACACAAACAGACGTTAACGGAAGGTTGAGTTGGAACGTTGAGAAAGTTTAAAATGCTTCAATTTAGTCCTTGATCTGGATTTTCCCCAAATCTTTATCTTCCTCAACCTGCAACCTTCATCACCTCAGATCTATCCCAGAAATCTTCATCTTCCTAATCAAAAGCCATCCCACATCCACCACCCATTCTCTTGCTTTTGGATCCAATCTCTCTTGACTCCTTTTTCGTCATGCACGCAAAACGATTACCCATTTTTTCCAAACCCAATTTCTCTACACAAAATTGCTGGAAATTGAAGAAAGTCACGATTTTTCTTTATGGGTATGTCCTTTTCCGTGGTTTCTGAGAGTTGTTGAGTGTGAGAGTTGTTGTTGGAATAAATGCATAAAAATGAAGAAAGAAATATGCGAATGAAACGAAGAGTTGAAGACTCAACTGGTTTTAGAGGTTATTAAATGCTTTTTTTCAGGGTTTCAATTCAGAGGTTATTAAACATCAACTTCTGATTATGGTGGTTGTGTTGTGTGTGGCCATGCCAAGAAGAAACCAAACTAGTCTTGGTCACCTCAGCCATTAAAGGATTCAAGAAAAACACATATTTTACTTCAAATTTTCTTGAGAAAATTGAGAGAAAGAAGAGAAGAGAGAATCAGAAGGTTTCAAGGAACAAAGTGCGGAAAAGGTAGGAGGAAAACGCTTTATGCGGGCTTTTGCAAGCTTGTTGGGAGGGATGAGAGAGTGGCCATGGTGCTGGTAAGGGGATCGATCCAGAAAAGGGTGGATGTGGGATGACTTTTGATTAGGAAGATGAAGATTTCTGGGATGGATCTGAGGTGATGAAGGTTGCAGGTTGAGGAAGATGAATATTTGGGGAAAAATTCAGATCAAGCACTAAATTGAAGCATTTCAAACTTTCCTAACGTTCCAACTTAACCTTTTGTTAACGTCTGTTTGTGTTTTTTAACGTCAAGGACTAAAGTGACGGACGTTTGACACTTTGGGGGACCGCGAGGTGAATAAAATTCATTCAGGGACGAATGTGAAGTAGGTTAACACTTTTGAGGACCAAAGTGACAATTTACCCTTTGTGAAAGTGATTTTAAAAGAACTTCTATGCCACCAGCAATGGTAAACAACCACATCAATCTTGATAAAAAAAAATTAGCACAACTGATAACATCACTACAATGACTAAATCAATATTACAAAAAAAAAATTGTAGACTACCACGTTCATTTCAATACTAATCTAATTAAGTAATTAAATTTCTTTTATATAAAAAAAAACTACTCTCCTTTCAATCTCAATAGAAATCTACCCATTTTTTCTTCCGATGAAGCAAAAAAAAAAAAAAATCTACCTGTTTGATCATTTTTTCCCTTATTAGAGAAAGAAAGTGTGAAAATATCATAACTCAATTATATTTAATTATACATATATTCTAAATCTTCTTCTAAATAATAGCTTTCTTACCTTTCTGCAAATTTAAATATTATAATTAAAAAATACAAATTAAAAACGAACCCGTGCAACGCACAGGTTTAATTTCTAGTTGATGAAGAATTTCAGGGAACCATTTCCGCTATCCTCATGATTCAAATTGTTTTTTACTTTGATGTCCTATAATATGCCATTTTTTTGTTAGTCCTTAATCTCCTTTTTTTTAATTCACATTTTCGGTTTCTTTAACCTCATAGGCTTACACCTACATGTACAACTTTTTGCTATCTGATTTTACACTTATAAAGCTGATCTAGATAGCATTTTGTAAAATTTTGTCCTCAACTATAAAACATAGTATTAATGATGATTTTTCATTTTCCTTACAGTGAATTCTCATTTTTCTTTTAATTGATTCATGTTTACTTCACAAAACTAATTCATGTAAATTGATTCTCATTTTGCTTTTAATTGTCATTCTGAATGAGCTCTTGAACCAGGATTTTGAAAGTTAAAGAGTATATTGATATGGAATTAGGTGATGATTTCCATTGATGAATACATGAGCATATATACAACCAGTGTTTACAGAATCGGACCGGACGGTTCAACCGGTTTAATCGGGAACCGGGGGCTTCCACGGTTCGGTTTGCTCCTATAACCGGCCTATAAGAAAACAGGTGTAAAACCTTTGGAACCGGTCTGATACCGGTCAAAATCGGTGGAACCGATCTGATACCGGTCAAAACCGGTGGTCAAACAATTGAACCGGTCCAATTGATACTACGTCGTTTTTGCTTCTTTTTTTCTTCTGGAATTTTCTACAGGTGTCCACTCTCTTTGTTTTGTTTCCCTCTACCTTTCTAACATTGATCCATCATTTTTAAATAAAAATTGAAAAGAAAAGGAAAGATACTGAAACCCTAATTCAATTTCTCACAACCACAAGCATTAGCCGATTACAATACCTCAGAGGGCTTGCTCGAAACCGTGTTGCAGGGAAACTATGAGAGGGATTGTGGTGCTTGCTTTCAAACAATAACAAGGAAGGTGGGGAGACGGCGAGCACGAGAACGTAGAGGTTATGAGTTGTGGGTAGTGGTGGTGGCCACCGGTGAAGGAGACAAAAACTGACCATAGAAGTGAAGAGGTGGTTGCACATGGTAGAAGAAGTGAAGAGGTGGCTGCTCCTAGGAAAAGGAAGTGCATGTCTAGGGTTACACATAACATCTATTTTACTAGCATATGGGCTGGGCCTTTACTCTTTTTCTTTTGTCTTACATAATGTTTCTTTCTTTCGTTTTTGCTTGTGTGTGTATTAGTGTTTATGTTTTTTAAAACTTTATGTTGCATCACATATATAATTATACATATAAATATTATTTAATCGTCACCGGTTCAACCCCGGTTCGACCATCAAACCTCAAACCGATGCTTCAACCGGTTCAATGATCGGTCCGGTTCTGCAAACATTGTATACAACAATGACCAGCTAATGTCGTTGCTATAATCATGTT
Organism: Lotus japonicus; assembly: GCF_012489685.1. Lineage (NCBI taxonomy): Eukaryota > Viridiplantae > Streptophyta > Magnoliopsida > Fabales > Fabaceae > Lotus > Lotus japonicus. The sequence goes on along the minus strand of NC_080041.1, from coordinate 60,383,285 downwards.
GGTCTTCATGGCAATATTCCTATGATAATTACATTTGACTAATGCTATTGATTACAATGAATGACAATTATATGAATAACATAATTATTGGGATTGATGGTTGGTCAAGTGTTGAACATAACGGCTAGCATGATTTTTGTATAGTAACAAATTTCATTCTCTAACTCCCCCTCTCAAACTGATGGGTGAGGAAGTCACTCCAAGTTTGTCTCTAAGTAGATTAAACTGTGTATGAGTCAAGGCCTTGGTGAGACAGTCAACAATTTGGTCTGCAGATGGAACATATGCTACAACAACCTTATCTTGTAGTACTTGATCTCTGATGTAGTGCACATCAATTTCAATGTGCTTTGATCGAGCATGCATGACTGGATTTGAAGTTAATGCCTTGGCACTCAAGTTATCACACGTGTTGGTTTCCTTGGCAGAGGAAGTTTTAATTCATCAAGGAGTGAACATGTCCATGCTATTTCAGCAGCTAAATCAGCCAAGGCCCTATATTCTGACTCAGTGCTGGATCTTGATACCACTCTCTGCTTTCTTGAGGACCAAGAAACAAGTGTCTCACCAAGAAAGACACATTGACCAGCCATAGACTTTCGATCATCCACTCTTGTGGCCCAGTCTGCATCTGAAAATCCTGCTAAGTCTAGATCAGTAGAGGGTTTAATGTGTAGGCAGTGGTGGATGGTGCCTTGGAGATACCTCAAAATTCTCTTTATGCCCTGCCAGTGATCTAAAGTGGGAGAACTCATGAATTGACTAAGCTTGTTGACAGAAAAGGCAATGCCAGGTCTTGTGTTTGTCAAGTACTGCAATGCTCCTATGGCCTGTCTAAACACAGTTGGATCTTTTAGTTTCTCCCCTTCATTTGTATACTGCCTGCCAGTTATCATAGGAGTTGGACCAGATGATGAGCTTTCCATCTTGAATTTTCTTAACAAATCCTGTATATATGTACTTTGATTGCTTTAAGTACTTGCTGTAAGATCAAGATTTGATCATGTAGTACAACTCTATGTTTTGATCATTACATGTTAACTATTGTGTATGAACAATTATGGTACTCTAACGTTGTTTTCTGAGTGTTTATGTGACAGGCTCTGACTCTGGTCAATACTCACACTTATCAGAAGCACTATGCCCAAAGAGTAACTTATGCAACGCTTTCGCACTCACTATGTTCTTTTGAACAGTAGTATATACTTCAGAAGTACTGAAGTTTACAAGCTCTGATATGGATTCCGATCACTTGAAGTTCTAAAGACCAGAAGTTCTGAAGGTCTAGAAGCTCTGGAGGTCCAGAGGCTCTAAAGGTCCAGAAGCTGAGAAGTGAAGACTCTGAAGTCCAAGAGTAAGCTGGCTCTGAAGACCAAGTACTTTCTACTCTAAGGTCCAGAAGCAGAAGTTACGAAGGTCAGAGGATCCTAGCTTCCCTCTGACTCTGATCACCAAGCTTCACAAGTTCCAACATGAAGCATCGCTCTGATCATAAGTCAACTAGGATAAAGGTCACGTCGCTGTCCAAGTACAAAAGCAATTGTACTATCCTGACGACCTTACCTAAGATATTCAGCCACAGCAGAATCTGAAAGTTACAGATTTGCCCTCCAACGGTAGCAATCCATGCAACGGATACAACCCTAATCCTTGGAGTATATAAAGAGGCTGAAGAAGAAAGATGCCGCCTAAGAAAGAAACCTTGTTCAAGCTCAAGCAATATTCATATTCTCTTAGCAATCTTTCTTCAAACCGATCTCATTGTGTTTACCTTAGCTTTTTGAGAAGCATTTCATTGTAAACCCAAACATTCAAATAGTTAGTTTGTTTTTCCTTAAGGGACCAAGGTTGGTCAGATCCTTGAGAAGACTAAGAGAGTGAATCTTAGTGTTTACTAGTTCATTGTATTGTTAGTCACTGAGCAGGTTGCTAGTGCAGTTGTAACAAACTCTGAATAGTGGATTGCCTTCATTCTAAGAAGGAAGAAATCACCTTAACGGGTGGACTGGATTAGCTTGAGGGATTTATCAAGTGAACCAGGATAAAATCCTTGTGTGCTTTCCTTAACTGTTATCTTAGCACTTTGCATTCTTTGTTTGAGAGATTTATTAAAATCTCAAGTGGGAAAAGTTTTATCTGAAAACGCTATTCAAACCCCCCCCCCCTTTTCTATCGTTTTTCATACCTTCACATGCCACTTGCATCTCTGTGAACCTCTATGCCCAAGAAGTAATGTAAGTGACCAAGGTCCTTTAGGGAGAACACAATGTTGAGTTATTTGATAAACGCCTCCAAGAACTTGGTGTTATTCCCTGTCACAATTATATCATCTACATATATGAGAAGGAAAGTGATATGATCAGTACCTCTAAGAGTGAAGAGTGAGGAGTCACTTTTTGTGTTTTGAAACCCCCAGCTCAACAAAGCATTTTTGAGACTGTCAAACCAAGCTCTTGGGGCCTGTTTAAGTCCATAGATTGCTTTAGATGATTTGCAGACATGATTAGGCTTAGTTGGGTCTACAAAACCTTCTGGTTGATTCATAAACACAGTTTTCTTTAGATAACCATTGAGGAAAGAATTGTTTATGTCCAATTGAGGTGCACTCAATTGCGAGTATAATTCTGATTGTGTTGGCCTTGACAACAGGGCTGAACGTTTCTTCATAGTCTAATCCAATTGTTTGTTGAAACCCTTTTGCAACTAGTCTTGCCCTTCTCCTTTCAATTTTGTCATTTGCTTTGTACTTGGTTTTGAAAACCCACTTGGAGTCAATGATTCTCTCTTGGCCTTCACATGGTACTAATGTCCAAGTCTGATTGGTCATAAGTGCTTGAAATTCCTTGTGCATGGCTTCTTTCCATTATGGTATTGTGAGAGCTTCTTTTTCATTTTCTGGTTCCCTTTCTTCGATGCAATTTTCAACTAATCCAATATATGGTAGCTTTGGCCTATGGATTCCATCTTTGCTCCTGGTGCGCATCCAGTGAGTGTTGTTACTTGTGCCTGCCACAGTAGGGTCTGTGTTTGTATTCGGTTCAGCAGGTACAATGGCATTATTCTGAGCTTGCTCATTGGCAACATGTCTTGTGTTAATGTTGTCTTCAGAGCTCTTTGTTGGTTCTTGTTAAATATTTGAGTTGTTGTCAGCTAGAGCAACTTCTCTAAGCGGAGTACCTGCAGCATGCAAAAGGAAGTGGAAAGATGAACTTTCTGTTAGTTTTTTTAGAGGAGTTCCTGTATTTAGAAAGCCATCATGGAATGGGAAATTATCTTCATTGAAGACTACATGTCTTGAAATGAAGATTCTTCCATGAGAATTGACACACTTATACCCTTTGTGAGAGTTGCTATAGCCTAAGAACACACATCTAGTTGTGTGGAACTGAAGCTTGTGTTGATTATAGGACTTGAGACAAGGGTAGCAAGCACATCCAAAATGTTTCAAGTAGTTGTAGTCAGGTTCCTTTTTATGTAGCAATGAGTAAGGGCTTTCATTTTGGGTGACTAGTGAGAGAAGCCTATTGATGCGGTAAGTTGCAGTGGAGAATGCTTCCCACCAGTGTCAACCCAAGTTCTGTGATGTGCCTGTGTTTTCTTTCAGCTCTACCATTTTGTTGTGATGTATATGCGCATGACATCCTGAATTGTATTCTTGTTTCTATAGCATGCTTCTGAACAGCTTTATATTCACCACCACCATCACACTGAATTGTCTTAATCCACTTGTTGAACTAATTTTCTACCATGTTTTTGAACTGAATGAAGACATGTGCAGTATCTGATTTTTGTTTTAAAGGATAAATCCAGGTAAATCTGGTGAAATCATCAATGAAATGAACATAATATTTAAAACTAGATGATGATATTATTGGTGCAGGACCCCATACATCAGTGTGAACCAACTCAAGGATTTCCTGAGCATGAGAGGAAGATGATTTAAAAGGTAAAGAGTTCATCTTGCCATACTGACAGGTCTCACAAAAGCTAAAATGATCACTAGATGAAAGTTTCACATTACAGCTTTTTAAGACTTTGTCTAAGACCTTATTATTAGGGTGACCAAGTTTCCTATGACAGCTCTCCTTAACAGATACATAAGCACATGAGTCCCTTTCAATTCTTGGGAGCTGATACAAGCCATTCTTAAGTGTCCCTTTTAGAACTGCCTTCCCTGTTAGCTTGTCCTTCACAAAGCAAGAATTCGCATCAAACTCAACAATAATATTATTATTAGCAGCCAGTTTAGACACACTTAATAGGTTTTTGGTAATATTAGGCACATATAAAATATCATGTAATTTGAGTGAATTTAGTTTTGAGGAACCTGTTCCAACAATCTTTACTTTTTCACCCTTTCCAACCACTAGAGAATTTTTACCATGATGTTCAGTCAGATCTTGAATTTTATCAGTTTGGTGTGACACGTGATTGCTTGCACCACTATCAAAGTACCAATCATAGTCTTGATCTGAGTTTTGAGAAGCTAGGAAGGCATTGTGAGCTCCTTGTTTGTCATTATCTGCTGAATGATTAAAGTTTGAGTAGGCTTTATCAAACCTGTAATAGCAGTGCATTGTTGTGTGCCCAATCTTGTTGCAAACCTGGCATGTTGCCTTGGATGTTCTACCTCTTCCTCTGCCTCCTCTCCAACCTCTGAAATTGGAACCTCTCCAGCTACTGTTTGAATTGAACTTGTTGTCGTTGTAGTCAGTTTTGTTAGCAACATTTGCTGTTGCATTGAGGGTTAGGTTGGTGGGGTTGTTTAGTTGCTCAATTCTATTTTGAAAGGCTAGCAATTGAGCTTGTAGATCGATCCAACTAAGTGTAGTTTGATCAGATAATTTGACAACTACAGGATTATATTCAGAATCCAAACCATTTAGAGTCTGAATGATTAGGTCCGAATTTGAAATTGGATTGCCTCAAGTTTGAGCTTATCAGCTAGATTCTTCATTTTGATCAGGTAATCTTCCATTTTCATTCCTCCTTTTCTGGTGCTATGGAACTCAGATTTAAGATAAATGATTTGTGACCTTCTGTGAGCGCCAACTAGACTTTGAGCTTCATCCCAAAGCTGTTTTGAGGTTTCACAGTGCAATAATTGTGTTGCTATGTCAGCAGTCATTGAGTTCATCAACCAACCAAGGAGTTTTTGATCATATGCTTGCCAATCTTCAAAGTCTGGATTTAACTTTTTGCTTGAATCTGCAGTAGTGATGAATTCTTCAAGGCACTTCTTTTTCCCTAACATGTAACCATCGAGCCTGGCACCTTTGATTATAGGTAACACAAGTGATTTCCATAGTGGATAGTTGTCTCTGTCCAGCTTGACAGAAACAGTGGATGGAAGGTCATTTTTGTGGTTTGAATTGGCAGCGGATGACATGGTTATTTTGGATCAAGAGCCTTCAAGACTTAAGTGCTCTGGTACCAAGTTAAAGAGTATATTGATATGGAATTAGGTGATGATTTCCATTGATGAATACATGAGCATATATACAACAATGACCAGCTAATGTCGTTCCTATAATCATGCTGGTCTTCATGGCAATATTCCTATAATAATTACATTTGACTAATGTTATTGATTACAATGAATGACAATTATATGAATAACATAATTATTGGGATGGATGGTTGGTCAAGTGTTCAACATAACTGCTAGCATGATTTTCGTATAGTAACATATTTCATTCTCTAACTTTGAAGTCATGAATCATGACGAGACAATGGATCCAAAGAATTAGTTGTGCGGTGGAGTTTCTAAGAAGCCAATGAAGGTGAATGTTTCAAAGGAAAATGTTCTTATTTGAAGAGAATTCAAGCAAAAACTATAGGAAGAAAGTACTTTTAGAAAATGGTTGGAGTTCAGCGCACAGGAGAATTTATTTGTACGGTTAACTATATTAGTTAATTTTAATTTGATTATGTTGAAGTGTATATTTTTATTGATTCAATTGTAAATTATTTAAGAAATTGTTGCTTACATAAAATTGTTACTTGGAATTACACTCCTTCCTAATTTTTGTAACACCCCGATTTCCGAGTGTCACTTTAGTAACTCAAAAATAAAATAAAGAAAAAAAGCAGGTATATTTTTTTTTCGATATTTGTTTTAAGAAAATAAAAGACTTGACGAATTAAAGACTCAACCCAATCGCGATTAACAGCGACTAATATACAGTATAAGTACAGCCCTTGCTGCAACTAAAAACATCGTCACGATAGTCCTCAAGTGACGGAAAGTAACATCAAATAACTGAAAGTAGTGCCCGCAGGCAAATAAGTGCGACTCATAAACAGAGTCATAAGTTTTATAAATACAGTCCTCCGAAGAGTAAGTCAGCCCAAAACGGCTTCCAAAAGAAAGACTTCTACGTCCGACAAACTCCCTGTGATCCTCATGGAAGAGAACCACACAAAAAGCTAATAGTCGGGGACCTACCCTGCCCCAAAATAAGAAATGACAGTCAGAGCTATGACAACGACACCCGATGTACTACACCCCTAACATCGACCCTCATCTGATCCTGCATGAAGTCCGGGTCCACGTCGAAGGCTCAGTAGTAGTCATTTCGCTCCGGGTCCTCCCCGAACGACGAACCATCTCGAATCGGCTGTTGAACGTCTGGCAGCAGGTCGACCGCCCAAACACAAACATGAACACAAAGCCAAGGCGCGAGGGTCAACTCACATAATATAATAGATAATACAAGCAACATGTGAAGAATAAGGGGGTATATATATATATATATATATATGTTGTATATATACGTATAACTTATGTATTGTCTACCCTAAGGTTTATACATAGCATATTTATCAACATCAAATCACAAATGACAATTGGATCTTCAACACATCAACAAATATAGTTAGGTGCATGGCGTGCCAATGCAATGTCATGCTCAAAAGATGATCCGGATAAAATGTCACCATCTCGATGGATGGGACGAGCCAAGCATCTCGCTCCGCTAAAGCATCTCGCTCTTATGAAGCATCTCGCTTCTGTAAAGCATCTCGCTTTTATAAAGCATCTCGCTTTTATGAAGCATCTCGCTCCTGTGAAGCAGCACGCTCCTGTGAAGCATCTCGCTCCAATGAAGTCCGATCTGAGATCGTCCTTCGGAAAGCAGCACACTTTCCAAGAAATGTATGCATGAATGCAATATGGTTAGCCAAACAACGAAACGTCCTCACCAAGGTATGTGTGTCTAGCTAGAGTACATTGTCTCTACAATACCCTAAGGTAAACAAGGAAGTGCTAGTCGCACTTGGTAACTTTCCTAGTCACTTTGGCTCACCGTCACGATGGCCAATCAAACTGCTCCACGAGCAAAAGAATGCATCTCGCACTGAGTGATCTTTCAAGTTACCCTGGCTCACCATCTCGATGGCCAAACAACTCATCAACGATTAAAGATAATGCTGCTCGCATTCTGTGACTTCTCGTCACAACAGCTCATCCTCTTGAAGACTGAACCAAATGCTCAAGGAGCAAGGAGTGTCATCCGCACTCAGTGACTATCCCAGTCACAACGCTAGGATCGCCGACACTTCCCGTTTTCAAACTTATTTCAGATCCTAAGTCTTTTCCAAGAAATTGTTATTACTATTTGAAGATGTTCTATCTTTGGTTAATGCATTATGAATTTCATTTATGAAGTCAAGTTTCGTTCCTCTTTTGTTCCAAAACTCTATAAGTAAAAAGATCCCAATAAACCCAATAATTCCCCTGGAAGGTCTCGATTCCTAAAACAATAAAGGGTCGAACCTTGGTTCGACCTATCAAACATTCCCAAAACAAACCCGTCATTGCCATGACAAAGATAAGTGTAATCCACACTCCGAAAGTCGCATTAAATGCACGAATATAGTCAGCACAATTTAATCATAAACACAAATACATCAAGCTCTATTGAGCGATGAAACATTAATGCAGTGCTGCAAAACATAACCCTGTCATGTCCACTAGAAAGCGATAAACAACATTCAATGCAGTCTTCAATATCAAGCAATATTCAAGTCGAAGTTATCGACGCCTACAATACAAATAGCTAGTAAGTAAGTTGCCCTAACCTCGAGTTGTTCCAGTCTCGCGGTGTAGGTCTCCCTCACAAGCTTGTTCAGTCAATCCCAAAGTTTCCACAATTGAACCTTTGAGCAAACAAAGCAACAATGAATCAACACAAGTCGATACAGTCGAAACAATCCTAACTAATGTTCGACAAAGCTCAAGAAGCTTCAGAGTACAACATTTAGGCACGAATGGAAGGGCTTTCCCCGAATGGATGAGTTTTGACTCGATTCAAGTTTTGTACAAAAACACTTTATTCGCTAAAACGTGCATAACTCGAGCTACAGAACTCGGAATGACACGAAACCGGCGCCAAAATTTCGACAATTGAAAGAGCTACGCAATGGCTCAGGTCATAGAGACCCAAAAATTATTTTTGGACACGGTACCCAAGCAAATAGGTTTCGGCCACTATGGAAAATAGGGTTTTCGAACTTTTTCTTCGATCTAAATCAATTCCTAGGTATTCTTAGGCGATATCTAGGCCAGGGAAACTCTCAGAAAAATTATCGGGTCGAAAACTGTCGCAGGGGTATTTTGGTCATTATTTTCAGCTCAGAATTTCAAAATTGGAATTTCGAAAAACAAATTGGATGGGATCGATCCTAACGACATTTATAACAACTAATCCTACTAAAGCTAAGCTCAGTCGTGAATTTTCAGCTTAAAGAACGGAACTTTACCCAAAAATGGGTTTTTCCAACAGAAATTGATCCCGGCGGCATTTCGGCGAGATTCAACAGAAAACAACCGGATATTCACGCTCTAGAGTACGTAGGCAATAAGTTTAGACACCAAAATCAGCTTATTTGGACAGTTTTACAAAAAGCTCAAAACTTTGAGCACAGAAAGACATAGAGAAAAGCGACAAAATTGACGATCAGAAGTAAGGAATAACATCAGTACCTCGATGTCTACGCGTAGCAACGAACGGAACGACGATCGGTCAAGATTTGAAAAAAAATCACTTTTCCTCCAATCCTCCAAGAGCTCTCGGCCGTGTGTGTTGTGTTTGTGATTTTTTTGTTTTTTTTTTCATTTTTCATACTATATATAGGAAATGGGAAATGCAGAAAAATGAGAATTTCGCGATTCCGATTTTTTCTACTGATTCCAACGTATTTTAGACACGATATTCTTCCCGCTGAATCTTCTAATTCTCCAAAGAAATATCAGTATGATTTTTGGTTTTCGAGGCTTGTTTTTAATGTTTACCGGCTTAAAATTGCACTTTATGCACTTTATGCTTTTGACCTCGGATGCAGAAACTTCCTTCTGAAGAAAGATTCGGAACGTCGATTAGAGTGGGCGCACGCGAATGAAATCTTTATTTGAAGCTCCGAATAGAAAAAGTCTTCATCGTCCGTTGATTTTAGGGTTTCTGAACTATCAGGGTTTCGGTTTCGGCAAACTTCCGAGTATTGGAAATTGACGTTCGTACATTCTAGGGTTTCGTATCGAAACGCTTGTCATGGAAATGAATAAGAGAAATTCTGACATTCCTCTGAATATTTTTTTTTTTTGGAATTAGTTCCTATAGTGCTTTAAGGGTAAATTAATTGTTTACTAACGTTCTTGACCTAGGTTTAAGCGAATACTAATCGTGTTATAACTTTTATCGACTTTGATACAATCCTTAGCTTTTTCCTGAACTTTCTCCTTCACAGATTTATTCCATTCAATAAACACTTGTTCAGGTTTTCCTTCACGTTACATCAAATTAATCGTGAAAAGAAATTTCATTCGATTTATTCCAAACTTAAAAACTTGGGTCTCACATTACTACCCTCCAAAAAGAAAGTTTCGTCCTCGAAACTTAAGGTTCAGCAAAAAGTTCCAGATATTATTCCTTGATCTTTTTCCTCTCACTCCCATATAGCATCGTCTGTGTCTTTGTTCCAAATAACTTTCACTACAACACTCTGCTTTCCTCTCGATTGTTTCACTTTCTAGCCCTAATGTTGTCCAACGGCGTCTCCAAAGACATATCATCTTTCAGCTCTATGTTGTCCAGCGTGACCACTTGCATTTAGTCTACGTTGGAAATAATATTTGTTGGCATTTCGTGCATTCGCACAACCTTAACCACTTACTCCTTTGCTTTTGTTCGTCCAAAATTCTGATTAGAAACTCGGTACATCTCCATGTTCTGGAGTGAATGCTCAACTTGTCCTCGTGATGTTCACTCATGATCCAAAACTCAACTTGATCGCTTGATAACTCCTAGACGAACTATTGCCTTGGAATCTACTAGTCCCTAAACGTCACTTCGAACTTCGTAACTATCCTCATTCGTACCCTGAAATCAATCTTCTACTTAATCACCATTCAAATTAAAACTTGACTTGAGTCTTAACACCTTGTTCATCGCTAGACTTATTCCCTTTAACATCAGTTCACAAACAACTGATAAGCTAATCATCATCTTAATATCTAACAATCCTTCATTGTCGTTTCCTTCCTTAAAACTTTCCTCACTCAGACCAATTTACACTTACTGAAATCCCTAACGCTTCGCATAAATCGAGACTTATCCTCTAGAAGATCAAATCATAACTATACCTCAAGGGTCTTAACTAGTCATTTTATCATCCGATCCTTCAACTTTATAAGGTTTAACTACAATCGTAAATGCTAACACCACTAAATCTCTTATTCGTACATGATTTTCAACTCCCGAAGTCAACCTTAACCCTAGGATTCTCATTCAACTTAGCAAAATTCACTTGCTAACTCTAGCATGCATCACCGAAATCCATAACAAAGTTCCATTCACTCTTAGACTCTAAGAAATTTGTCCACATATAACAACCTCAAGTATTCATCTTAATACTAACACTTTATTTCTGTAACTAGATCATCCTCCATTCAATCCAATACTTAGCCTTTCGATCAAAACCTGACAAGACTTCATGTCTCACGCGTTCGTGATCAAATCGATTGGCTTAAAATCTAAACCTTTATCTAGTTTGCATCGGTAATGTCCTTTAACACTTCAACACTTTTCAAGTGAAAATTCATCTCTTAAAACTACAACTCCTTCGCAAGGAAATCAAATACTTAACACAATTTTTTCCCCCAAACCCGACTAATCCTCGATCAAGCAAGTTAATCCTACCAGTCCTTCTATCAGAGTCCATTGTCAGCTGTGATCCCGTATATCACCCCCTCAATGGTAAGTTGTTCAGGCCTAATACATCGAAGGTGGAAATTTATAAAAACCCACTGGAACAGTCAATGTGTTCCTATCGCCCAGTAGTCACAAATATCCTGATATTAAGTCCTTAAGGATTCCGCTACGAAACTACACGCCCTCGACATAACCCATATATTACCCATAAGGAATCTATACGAGGTTCACTCTTAGTTCTAGCTTCCACTTAAACGCATCGGTATAAAACAACTCACTAAGCTTAGCGTGTTATTCCAAACCTCGTGTAACTTCTATAGTTAAAACACGAGCAACAATCAGATAAAGTCCTAATAGGGGTAATAACTATAAAGTCAAAGATCGGCAGTAAAGGCAAGTTAGGTGTGTTGTACACACTACGAGAGTAACAAAGTATGTCATACTAGAAATCAGAAGGATTATTTAAAAGGTTACCTTCGTTCTTGCACTCACCCCCAGCTAACCCCTCAGCTCCTTCACCGTTCATGAGGTAAACTCTCCCCCTTGTAGCTGAACGCTTTCCTTTCACAGCATTAATAGTTGGCTCCACCTTGGGTGCTCTACAATCGACGGCCAAATGCCCTGGCTGGTTGCAATTGAAACATCGAGGCCCTTGGTTCAGACATGCATTAGCGTAGTGTCCATTCTTTCCACACCTGAAACATGTCACCTCTGGGTGTGCTGATTGGCTCCCTGCCCCTGGAGTGGCAGTAGTCAAAGGCTTATAAGATCTTGGGGTAAAACTTCTCCCCTCCGGATACTGATACGGCCTCCTCTGTTGGAATTTACCTCTTCCTTAGTAGTTCTGAGAACCTGACCTTACCGGTCCTCCAATTCCAGCACGATTCAACCTCTTGTTCTTCATCAGCTCAATCTCTGTGGCCTTCTCAACCAATGATTGGAAACGCATAATTCCCAATGGCCTCACAGAGTCCTCGATATCTGGCCTCAGTCCATTGACGAAATGCTTACACATGTAGCGCTCATCAACATGATCGTTGAAGAATTGGAAATGCTTGGCCAAAGACTCCAGTGTAGAAGCATACTCAGGTATAGACATGCTTCCTTGACGAAGTGTCAGAAATTGTGCCTCTCACTCATCCCGAGCACTAGTTGGAAAATACTTTTCCAGGAATGCAGTTCGAAAGGAATTCCAGTTAATCTCCTCGTTATTGGCTTCCATAATTCCCCTGGTGCCTCTCCACCAGTACTCAGCATCACCAAGTAGCAGATAAGTAGCCATGCCAACCTTGGCACCTTCAGCAGTCTGCAGTACACCGAAAATCTTCTCAATCTCTTGGATCCAAAGATCCGCTTTATCAGGATCAGTTCCACCCGAGAACTTAGGAGGATCTTGTCTCCTGAAATCATTTAATCCCTTATTCTGATCCAGAGTTATTTCCCTCTGACGCTGATGTTGATCACGTGCTTCCTCAGCCGCACGTCTCAAAGCATTTTCATTTGCTTGGGCAGTCACAACTTGGGCCATAGTGGCCATCATCTCAGCTAGTTGGTTAGTGTTCACCATGTTCTGTTAAGTCAAACAAACAGTTAGTACTCATCATAAGATAGCATCTAACATAACTATACAATATGATTAAGCAATAACTTCAATCAATTCTAAGCGAAAAATCGCTTGCAGACAATCAATTTTTACTCTTTGCAGAGTCACACAACCTAGCACAGAAGACCTATTTCCCAAAGACTCCCGAAAGACTCGACAAGCTCAAGAAGCTTCAGAGTACAACATTTAGGCACGAATGGAAGGGCTTTCCCCGAATGGATGAGTTTTGACTCGATTCAAGTTTTGTACAAAAACACTTTATTCGCTAAAACGTGCATAACTCGAGCTACAGAACTCGGAATGACACGAAACCGGCGCCAAAATTTCGACAATTGAAAGAGCTACGCAATGGCTCAGGTCATAGAGACCCAAAAATTATTTTTGGACACGGTACCCAAGCAAATAGGTTTCGGCCACTATGGAAAATAGGGTTTTCGAACTTTTTCTTCGATCTAAATCAATTCCTAGGTATTCTTAGGCGATATCTAGGCCAGGGAAACTCTCAGAAAAATTATCGGGTCGAAAACTGTCGCAGGGGTATTTTGGTCATTATTTTCAGCTCAGAATTTCAAAATTGGAATTTCGAAAAACAAATTGGATGGGATCGATCCTAACGACATTTATAACAACTAATCCTACTAAAGCTAAACTCAGTCGTGAATTTTCAGCTTAAAGAATGGAACTTTACCCAAAAATGGGTTTTTCCAACAGAAATTGATCCCGGCGGCATTTCGGCGAGATTCAACAGAAAACAACCGGATATTCACGCTCTAGAGTACGTAGGCAATAAGTTTAGACACCAAAATCAGCTTATTTGGACAGTTTTACAAAAAGCTCAAAACTTTGAGCACAGAAAGACATAGAGAAAAGCGACAGAATTGACGATCAGAAGTAAGGAATAACATCAGTACCTCGATGTCTACGCGTAGCAACGAACGGAACGACGATCGGTCAAGATTTGAAAAAAAATCACTTTTCCTCCAATCCTCCAAGAGCTCTCGGCCGTGTGTGTTGTGTTTGTGATTTTTTTGTTTTTTTTTCATTTTTCATACTATATATAGGAAATGGGAAATGCAGAAAAATGAGAATTTCGCGATTCCGATTTTTCCTACTGATTCCAACGTATTTTAGACACGATATTCTTCCCGCTGAATCTTCTAATTCTCCAAAGAAATATCAGTATGATTTTTGGTTTTCGAGGCTTGTTTTTAATGTTTACCGGCTTAAAAATGCACTTTATGCACTTTATGCTTTTGACCTCGGATGCAGAAACTTCCTTCTGAAGAAAGATTCGGAACGTCGATTAGAGTGGGCGCACGCGAATGAAATCTTTATTTGAAGCTCCAAATAGAAAAAGTCTTCATCGTCCGTTGATTTTAGGGTTTCTGAACTATCAGGGTTTCGGTTTCGGCAAACTTCCGAGTATTGGAAATTGACGTTCGTACATTCTAGGGTTTCGTATCAAAACGCTTGTCATGGAAATGAATAAGAGAAATTCTGACATTCCTCTGAATATATTTTTTTTTTGGAATTAGTTCCTATAGTGCTTTAAGGGTAAATTAATTGTTTACTAACGTTCTTGACCTAGGTTTAAGCGAATACTAATCGTGTTATAAATTTTATCGACTTTGATACAATCCTTAGCTTTTTCCTGAACTTTCTCCTTCACAGATTTATTCCATTCAATAAACACTTGTTCAGGTTTTCCTTCACGTTACATCAAATTAATCGTGAAAAGAAATTTCATTCGATTTATTCCAAACTTAAAAACTTGGGTCTCACAATTTTCACGTGTGATGGGTTTTTTTTTCCAATCAATGTTGGTTGGTATTGAAGGTGCGAAAAACACTAGAAAGGGGGGGTTTGAATAGAGTTTTTAAACAAAAGCTTCCCCTTTTGAAGTTTTGACAAACTTAGAGATAAGAACTAGGTGCTGAAGAATATGAAGTAGAGCACGCAAGTATTTTATCCTGGTTCACTTCAGATAAAAGCTCAAGCTAATCCAGTCCACCCGTGAAGGTGATTTCTTCCTTCTTCTGATGAAGGCAATTCACTAAAATCAATGAGAGTTACAACTGCACTTGCAACCTGCTAAGTGACTAACAATACACTGATTTTCTCACTAGTATACTCTCAAGAAGCTGATCTACTGATCCTCTCAAGACTAGCTAAACACTGAATCAAACTTGATTCAGTCCTCTCAAGATCCGACCAACCTTGGTCTCTTAAGGAACTTTACAATGTGTTTGTAAATGGTTTTGGGTTTACAAGAAATGCTTCTGATAAGCTAATGGTAAACTCAGATGTTTAAGAACAATGAAGAAATATTGCTAAGTGATCGGTTAAAATGAATTCAGAAATATCAGCAAAGTTTCTTAGCTTCTTTCTTCTATCTTCAGCCCTTATATACTCCAAGGCATATGGTGTAGCCGTTGCTAGGGTTTTGCCCGTTGGAGTGGCAATCTTGTAATATCAGACTGCTAGGCTGAACGAGGTAGGTGGCGGACAGGCTGAGACTGTACGATGTGTACTATGACAGCGACCTATCATTTCACCAGCTGACTTATGATCTGGAGTGCTTCAGATGGACGTTGGTGAAGCTACTGATCAGAGTCAGACGGAAGCTTGGATCCTCTGACCTTGCAACTTCTGCTTCTTAACAAGTTCCTCAGAACTTCTGAACGTCAGAGCTAGAATAGCTTGGGTCTTCAGAGCCAACTTCTTGTAGGTCTTCAGAACTTGAGTCTTCTACTTTCAGGACCGTTCCTTCTGGAACATCTGGTCTTCAGAACTTCTGACTCCGGTTCTACAGTACCTCTTGAGAGCTTCTATCTTCAGAACTTCTGAAGGATTTGCCACTGTTCTGAACGGACATGATAAGCTTTAGAGCTCTCTTTTTGGTAACCCTTGGTTCTTCTTCTTCTGATGGAATCGGCTTGGGTCAGAATCAGAATCTGTTTGTCACAACTCATAAAGACAAACGTTAGAGTACCATAATTGTTCATCCTCAAAAACCATAATTGTAATCATCAAAATATAGAGATGCAACCACTGATCAAATCTTGATCTTACAATCTCCCCCTTTTTGATGATGACAAAACAAGTATTTTGATGAACAATTCTTAATCAATAAACTGAATACACAAGAGAGAAGAGATCAGAGTTTAAACTTATCCTTGTGTAACGGTTTATGTTGCTCCTTCTGAATCTAGGATTGCACTTGATTCTGAGCTGGAGTCTCCCCATGACTCCCCCTGAATCTATGACTTGATGAGATGATGAAGAGTCTAGATTCGGGGTCTAGTGATGTGATCAGAAGATACGCGTAGAAAGATGTATACTCATCAGAAATTGATGGTTCAGAACTTGCGTAGATCACATGAAAACATATAGTATTGTCCAGGTGTATTGGAATAAGGCGTCAGAGGCATATTAGTTCAGAAATGTGAACAAAATGTCTTCCTTGTTTTAGGACGCTTGGCAATATCTATGTGCTATAAGTATTTGATACTTATTCTCCTCTACTGGTTTTATATAATATTAGAAGGTTAAAAGTTTATCAAAAACCATTTTATGTACTCCCCCTTTTTGTCATAAGCAAAAAGAGTGAAAAACACAAACAATAACAACAAGGAAGTAATGCAGATAAGACGCTTGTTATTATTAATTAACGACAATGAGTACAGATGATAGAAGAGACTAGGAGAACAAGTCCTAGATACATAAGAATGCACGAGACTCCTTCATAGAAAGAAGCTGAAGGTTCAAAGGACGAATGTCCTGATCAATAGAGGCTAACTGGGCAGCCAGTTCTTCCTTCAGAATCTCACTTTCATGGATAGCAGGAGTGGAGGCAGCAGCTTGACCTGCTTCTTCTGGATCTCCTCGCTCCCTCTTTTCATGTTCAAGGAGCATACAAATGCTCTCGAATTGAGCTTCCAGATCCTTCCGGCGAGAGGCCAGGCGAAGGAGTTCTTTCAGAACATCCTGAAGAGTGTGCAGACAGTGGGTCTGATGCGATGTCAGCCAACAGTCCAAAAGATTCTCAATGATCCCAAGAACTTGAGAGATTTGAGAGAGAGAGAGAGATTAACACTCCAGGGAAAGACCTGGTCAAATACCAGAGCCTTGAGTTCAGAGATCAATTCAGCAGAAGACATTTTTTGGTTGAGAAGAGAAGGGAATGAATTGAATTGAGTTGAATTGAATTGATTTGTGATGGAGAAGAAGGAAGGCAACAGATTATAAAGGAAAGAAGTAACAGAAAAACATGCATAAAACTCATCGAATCATAAATGCATGTGAGTTACTAAGAGAAATGGACGGTGCATTAAATAAGTGTATCCAAAATTAAACATGGTCAAACATGAAATAAGTTCACAGATAAAGTGAATAACTTATGCATGAAAGATAGATGAGAGGGGGGTTCAAGGCTTTGATGAAGATGGGAGATTCTCGATCAAATACTTCATCATATTCTCTATTCTGCTTGAAGATTCTTGAATCTGCCGACTTTGTTCACTCTGAATGATGCCTTGATGCTCAACCATCTGAAACAGTCTATGCTGATCATCTTGTATCCTATCAATTCTGGCAGCCATGAGAGTAACTTCCGGATGTGGAGCTGGTTCTGGAGCTTGAATAGGAACATCTGTAGGTGCTTGAACTTCTGCCTCAACTTGAGTAGGTACCTCCATCTGAACTTCATCAACCTCTGCAGCTTCATGAATGATGATCTCTTCCGTACTGTCCTCTGCAACCTCTGCTGGAATCATCTCAGTATCTTCTGAGGTACGTTCAGAGACAACATGAGTTCTTGCAGCCATTGCTCTTCTCATGGGCTCACAGACCTTGTGTAACACCCTTTGTCTCTACTCATAAGCTCTCTATGAGGCATCATGAACTCTCAGACGCTTCTCATTGCTAAGCTGCTTCTGAAGCTCATAAGCCCTACTTTCTGACCATCGTCCGAAGGCAGACCACAGACCATCAACGAAGGATGCATCAAATTGATTATCAGTTACCTGATATAGCCATTGCAGTCTTCTGGTTGCTTCTTCAGAGAATTCCTGAATGAGTTGAATAAGACTTTGTGGTCTGAAGGAGGGTGCCAATGTCATGATAGGCTGAGGAGATTTTGTTGCATTAGAGCTTGAAGCATTAGAACTCTCAGTTCTAGTTTGTCCTGAAGGAGCTGATTCATTCACATGAACTTTCTCTAGTCCTGAATGATCTGATTCATCCATATGCTCAATCTCAGAAATAGTCACTTGTCTTTGCCTGGATGTAGCTATCTTCTCAGGCGAGGTGAAGCTCAGATCTCTTGAGTTTACCGTGGAGTAGTGAGACAGAGACACATAGGAGGACTCAGCAGCAGCATCTGGGAGCACATCTTCAAAGTAGGAGGCTACTTGCTGGATAGGTTGCACATTGAAAGGAGGTTCTAGAATCTGAACATCCTCATCTTCATCGTCTTTCTCAGCAGGAATCTCTCCAGATTCAGTTATCAGAAGGGTTCTTGAGGTGGATGGAGGTTTGGGTGTGAATTGTTGAACCAAGTTTCTCAAGGTGGCCTCACTCTGAGCAATACCCTTAATGAAAGTACAGACTCAGTTGTGGTGGATGTGGAAGAGGTTTGAATTGGGATGGATGGAATGGAAGTGGTAGCAGTTTGGTGTTGAAGTGAGGAGCTGGTGTTTCTGCTTGAGATAAGGTTTGTGTGTGAGGTTCTGTTTGAGGTGGAACTGTTTGGGTTGAGGTTGGCAGGGATGTAGATATAGGTACATGTTGTTCAGGAATAACTACTAAAGCAGAATCTAAATTAATGCTTTTAGTAAGTTCCTTACTTGAATCTCTAAGTATGGTAGATCTGGTGAGTCTAGCAGTCCTTGCAGGATCTGAAGCTATCTTTGATCTCCTTTCTCTTCGTACCTCTGCAACATTTTCAGATGTTTGCTTTGGTTCTGACTCCTTCTTCTGAAGTGGACCCTTCAGAGGCAGTTTCATCCTCTTGCCTATGGGCTCTACATCAGAATCGGTGGATTCTTCAACTTCTGCAGATTCCCTTATGACTTGGAGCACATTCCCAATAACCTCACAATCATCCTGCTCAATTTCTTCCTCGACTTGGATTGCTTGAATTCTTTGCCTTTTGGCCAGAGGAGCATCATCATCTTCAGTTTCCTCATCAGAAGATTCTTCCATAGAGCTCTCAGAGCTTTCAGCCGTAGATTGCTGAGGTGATTGCACTGGAGTTCTTTTAGGAGGACGTTCTGGAACTGGTTCCCTGATGATCACAGATTTTGATGCAGCTTTCATCTTTTTCGTTTCCTCTATCAGAATCCCTTTGCCCTTAGGATCTGACGGCTTGCTGCTTGTTGCTCTCTTGGATGTTCTTGTTACTATCTCAGGAGGACTATCAGGAAGACTCTTGATGAATTCCTCGAGAGTGATTGGATCTCCTTTACTTCTGAGCATTCTCACATATTCCAGAATGTTGGCTGGATTGTCCTTCTTAGACCAGAGAGGGTAGTCATCAATAGGGTGATTCTTCTGACGAACCTCTTCAGATGATTCTTCAACAGGTTCAACTTGAACTTTGTCAATGATCTGCATTCTCTTCAACTTAGTCCCATTGAGAGCATCTCCAATGGACATGGCCAGATCCTCATGAAGTCCTAGGTCAGACAAAGTCTTGACCAGTTTATTCTGGGTGAAGATATCTGAGAGCAGTCTGCCATAAGGAATGTAGGAGATAGACCTCTTGGTCTCAATTGCAGTTGTTCTTGACTTCTCAACACATTCCTTCAGATAGTTGAAGAGCAGAAATGGAAGACATACAGGCTCACCCTTAGAAATATAGTACATGATTACCTTTTGAGTTGCATTAAGGTAATCAGTTCCTCCCGTTCTGGGGTGAATGCAGTAGATGAAAATCTTCTGCCAGATCTTCATTGTTGGCTTCAATTCCTTTATGCTGTACTTTGTCTTCTCCAAAGACTAGTTGTCATAAATGGCCTTATTTACTAATTTCCTCATGCCAGGAACATTAGCATCCACATTTTTTATTCTCTTGCCCTGTTGGAACTCCATTCCCAGCAATTTTGCAATGGATTCCTCAGAAATGACAATCTTCCTATCCAGTACATGAGAAACGACGTAGTAGTCGTTGCAGACTGCATTCTTCCAGAATTCCACAACCAATTTGTAGTAGATAGGACCACAGAGTCGATTGAAGTAGCCAGACCAACCTTGCAGATCGACTTGATCCCTGATATCAAACCCATGCTCAGCCAGGTTGTCGAAGTCCACTCTTGCTTCGTTGCACACAACCAGTTCTTCAATTTTCTTGACGCAGGTGACCACATTGGCCGCGTTCAGAATTTGCTGAGCTTCTTCAAATCTTTGCTTTTCTTGATCTTCGGTAGTTGGTTTGGAGGAAGCAGTAACATTTGCTTTTGATTTCCTTGATTTGCCCATGATTCTCAGGAATGTGAGGTTTAGGGTTCAGAGAGAATGGAAATATTGGAGGGAGAAGATTGAATGAAATGCAATGCACACAAAGAGTTTGAAAACCGTTTGTGTAAGTGTGTGTATTAGATCGTGTGTGAAATCGTGCGTATAGTGGGTTTAATAGTAACCGTTGAGATTTTAAGAGGCATAAAGTAAAAAGCAAAATCAACGGTTTGTAAAATAATTAGTCTGAAAATAGCATAGTGGAGGAGAGTAGGTATCATCATTATAGCAGATACACTACGCGACACAAGGAACTATGTCACAAAAGAAGTGACACGTGTATTGTTATCTACCACAGAAGTTTAGCCAGTGGGTTAAGTGCTTCTGATCGAGTACCTTCTGAATAGGTAACATCTGATGACTTCAGAGGCACCATGGTCAGAGGTTCTGAAGGAACCTTACTCTGGATAGAAGTCCATGTTCAGATTTTCAAGAATAAATAAAAACCTATCTTCTGCTAAGGGCTTAGTGAAGATATCTGCCCATTGATGGTCAATATCAACATACTCTAATGATAGAGTGCCCTTCTGAACATGATCTCGAATATAATGATACTTTACCTCTATGTGCTTTGCTCTTGAGTGTAGAATGGGATTTTTGCTGAGGGATGTAAGATCAAGTTTTGATCGAGTAGTACAACTCTATGTTTTGATGATTACAAGTTAATCTTTTGATATGAACAATTGTGGTACTCTAACGTGTTTTTCTGAGTGTGCTATTTACAGGCTCTGACCTCAACTCAATCTCACACAAATCAGAAGCACTGTGTATAAAGGGTAACCCAAGCAACGCTTTCGCATTCACCATGTTTAGTATGAACAGTGGAAAAGCTTCAGAAGTTCTGAAGCTATACAAAATCTGATGTGGACTCAGTCGCTAGAAGCTCTGAAGATCCAGAAGTTCTGATAACCAAGAAACACTGAAGGTTCAGATGTTCTGATGGTGTAGAAGACTCTGAAGATCCAGAAGCTGAATAGTGGAAACTCTGAAGTCCAGAAGCAAGAAACTCTGAAGGCCATGTTCTTCCCTCTGAGTTCAGAATCAGAAGATACAATGGTCAGAGGATCTATGCTTTCCCTCTGACTCTGATCAACCGGCTTCACAAGTTCCAATACGAAGCATTCCTCTGATCAGAAGTCTCCTAGGTTAAAAGGTCAAGTCGCTATCCAAGTACAAAAGCAAGTGTACCTTCCTGACGACCTACCTAACGTTCTCAGCCACAGCAGAAGCTGGATTTTCCAGAACTGCCCTCCAACGGTAGCATTTCCCATGCAACGCTCAACCCTAATCCTTGGAGTATATATAGAGGCTGAAGATTGAAAGAAGCGGCGAGAAAAAGGTGAATAAACATTCACATACGCGCAAGACATATTCAAAATATTCTAAGCTTTCTTTCATCTGAAATTCATTGAGTTTACTATTAGCTTTTTAGAAGCAAATCTCTTGTAAACATTTCTTTGATAAACAGTTTGTTTAGTTCCTTTAGGAGATCAAGGTTGATCGGATCCTAGAGAAGACTAAGAGAGTGAATCTTAGTGTGAGCTAAGTCAGTGTAATTGTTAGTCACTTGTAGGTTTCAAGTGCAGTTGTAACTCTTACCTGATTAGTGGATTGCCTTCATTCTAAGAAGGAAGAAATCACCTTAACGGGTGGACTGGAGTAGCTTGAGTGATTTATCAAGTGAACCAGGATAAAATCCTTGTGTGCTTCTCTATCTCTTATCTTTAGCACTTAAGTTCTTGAAAGATTTGTTAAAGTCCTTAAGGTGGAAGTTTTGTACTGAAAACGTTATTCAAACCCCCCCCCCTTTCTACCGTTTTTCATACCTTCAATTGGTATCAGAGCGCAAGTTCTGATTACCACACCTAACAGTGTTCAGTGATCCGGGCCGGTGTGAAAAACAATGGCTGCCACCACCAGTGAAACTCAAAGAGATGGTTACAATGCAAAGCCTCCTATGTTCGACGGTCAAAGGTTCGAATATTGGAAAGATAGACTGGAAAGTTTCTTTCTGGGTTTCGATGCAGATCTCTGGGATATTATTGTGGATGGCTACGAGCGTCCAGTTGATGCAGATGGCAAGAAGATCCCAAGGTCAGAGATGACTGCAGATCAAAAGAAGCTGTACTCACAACATCACAAAGCAAGAGCAATTCTTCTAAGTGCTATTTCCTATGAAGAGTACCAGAAGATTACAGATCGTGAGTTTGCTAAAGGCATTTTTGAATCTCTGAAGATGTCTCATGAAGGAAACAAGAAGGTCAAAGAATCAAAGGCATTGTCTTTGATCCAAAAGTATGAATCCTTCATCATGGAGCCAAATGAATCCATTGAAGAAATGTTCTCCAGATTTCAATTGCTTGTAGCTGGCATACGACCTCTCAACAAGAGCTACACAACAAAAGATCATGTCATAAGAGTCATCAGGTGTCTTCCTTAAAGTTGGATGCCTTTGGTGACTTCAATAGAGCTCACGAGAGACGTTGAGAATGAGTTTAGAAGAACTCATCAGCATTTTGAAATGCCATGAGCTGAAGCGCTCAGAGATGCAAGATCTGAGGAAAAAGTCCATAGCCTTGAAATCCAAATCTGAAAAGGCTAAGGTTGAGAAGTCAAAGGCTCTTCAAGCTGAAGAAGAAGAATCTGAAGAAGCATCAGAAGATTCTGATGAAGATGAGCTGACTCTGATCTCCAAGAGACTCAACCGCATCTGGAAGCACAGGCAGAGCAAATTCAAAGGCTCTGGAAAGGCAAAAGGAAAGTATGAGTCCTCAGGCCAGAAGAAGTCTTCAATCAAGGAAGTCACATGTTTTGAGTGCAAAGAATCTGGGCACTACAAAAGTGATTGTCCAAAGTTGAAGAAAGACAAGAAGCCAAAGAAGCACTTCAAGGCCAAGAAGAGTCTGATGGTGACATTCGATGAATCAGAGTCAGAGGATGTTGACTCTGATGGTGAAGTCCAAGGACTCATGGCCATTGTCAAAGACAAAGGAGCAGAGTCAAAGGAAGCTGTTGACTCTGACTCAGAATCAGAAGGAGATCCTAACTCAGACGATGAAAATGAGGTATTTGCTTCTTTCTCTACCTCTGAACTAAAACATGCTTTGTCTGATATCATGGATAAGTATAACTCTTTATTGTCTAAGCATAAAAAGTTGAAAAAGAACTTATCTGCTGTCTCCAAGACTCCTTCTGAACATGAGAAAACTATTTCTGATTTGAAAAATGAAAATCATGCTTTGGTAAATTCTAACTCTGTGCTTAAGAACCAGATTGCTAAGTTAGAAGAAATTGTTGCCTGTGATGCCTCTGATTGTAGAAATGAATCTAAGTATGAAAAGTCTTTTCAAAGATTCCTAGCTAAAAGCGTGGATAGAAGCTTAATGGCTTCAATGATCTATGGCGTAAGCAGAAATGGAATGCATGGCATTGGCTATTCTAAACCAATTAGAAATGAGCCTTCTGTGTCTAAAGCTAAATCCTTGTATGAATGCTTTGTTCCCTCTGGTACCATATTGCTTGATCCTGTACCTGCTAAAGTTGCTAAACATCCTCTTAAAAAGGGATCTTTCTCTATGACTAAATATCATGCAAATATTCCTTTAAATTATTATGTTGAGACACCCAAGGTGATCAGAACCTCTGGGGTAACTAACAAAAGAGGACCCAGAAAGTGGGTACCTAAGGACAAGATTATCTATGTTGCAGATATCCTTGATAGCTCCACTAAAACACCAATCATGGTATCTGGACAGTGGATGCTCGCGTCACATGACGGGAGAAAAGCGTATGTTCCGAGAGCTGAAACTTAAGCCTGGAGGCGAAGTTGGCTTCGGAGGAAATGAAAAGGGTAAAATTGTTGGTACTGGTACTATTTGTGTAGATAGTAGCCCATGCATTGATAATGTTTTATTGGTAGACGGCTTAACACATAACTTATTGTCTATAAGTCAATTAGCTGACAAGGGTTATGATGTTATATTCAATCAAAAGTCCTGCCGGGCTGTAAGTCATATCGATGGCTCTGTTCTATTTAACAGCAAGAGGAAGAACAACATCTATAAGATCAGATTATCTGAGTTGGAGGCTCAGAATGTGAAGTGCCTTCTGTCTGTTAATGAAGAGCAGTGGGTATGGCATAGACGGTTAGGGCATGCCAGTATGAGAAAGATTTCTCAGCTGAGCAAGCTAAACCTTGTCAGGGGCTTACCCAATCTGAAGTTCGCTTCAGACGCTCTTTGTGAAGCATGTCAGAAAGGCAAATTCACAAAAGTCCCTTTCAAGGCAAAGAATGTTGTCTCAACCTCAAGGCCGTTGGAACTTCTGCATATCGACCTTTTTGGACCAGTGAAAACTGAGTCTATAGGTGGCAAGAGATATGGGATGGTTATCGTTGATGACTATAGCCGCTTGACATGGGTAAAGTTTCTAACCCGCAAGGATGAGTCTCATGCTGTGTTCTCTACCTTCATTGCTCAAGTGCAAAACGAGAAGGCTTGTAGGATTGTGCGTGTCAGAAGTGACCATGGTGGAGAGTTTGAGAATGACAAGTTTGAGAGTCTGTTTGATTCCTATGGAATTGCACATGATTTCTCTTGTCCCAGAACCCCTCAACAAAATGGTGTTGTTGAGAGGAAGAACAGAACTCTTCAGGAGATGGCTAGAACCATGCTCCAAGAAACTGGCATGGCTAAGCATTTTTGGGCAGAGGCAGTAAATACAGCATGTTACATTCAGAACAGAATCTCTGTGAGACCAATTCTGAATAAGACTCCTTATGAATTGTGGAAGAACATAAAACCCAACATTTCTTATTTTCATCCTTTTGGCTGTGTTTGTTATGTTCTCAATACTAAGGATAGATTGCATAAATTTGATGCTAAGTCTTCTAAGTGTCTATTACTTGGTTATTCTGATAGATCTAAAGGTTTTAGATTTTATAATACTGATGCTAAGACTATTGAAGAATCTATTCATGTTAGATTTGATGATAAGCTTGACTCTGACCAGTCAAAGCTAGTTGAAAAGTTTGCAGATTTAAGCATAAATGTTTCTGACAAAGGCAAAGCTCCAGAGGAAGTTGAGCCAGAGGAAGATGAACCAGAGGAAGAAGCTGGTCCCTCTAACTCACAAACTCTGAAGAAGAGCAGAATCACTGCAGCTCACCCTAAGGAATTGATTCTAGGCAACAAAGACGAACCAGTCAGAACCAGATCTGCCTTCAGACCCTCTGAAGAGACCTTGCTGAGTCTGAAAGGATTGGTGTCCTTAATTGAACCCAAGTCCATAGATGAAGCTCTTCAGGACAAGGATTGGATTCTGGCCATGGAAGAAGAATTGAATCAATTTTCCAAGAACGATGTTTGGAGCTTAGTGAAGAAGCCTGAGAGTGTCCATGTTATTGGAACGAAATGGGTATTCAGAAACAAGCTGAATGAGAAAGGAGATGTAGTCAGAAATAAGGCAAGGCTAGTTGCTCAAGGCTACAGCCAGCAGGAAGGAATAGACTACACTGAAACATTTGCTCCAGTAGCAAGACTGGAAGCAATCAGACTGTTGATCTCTTTCTCAGTAAATCACAACATAGTTCTACATCAGATGGACGTAAAGAGTGCCTTCCTAAATGGTTATATCTCAGAGGAAGTCTATGTTCATCAACCCCCAGGTTTTGAAGATGAAAAGAAACCAGACCATGTGTTCAAATTGAAGAAATCACTTTACGGTCTGAAGCAAGCTCCCAGAGCATGGTATGAGAGACTTAGCTCATTCCTTCTGGAGAATAAGTTTGTAAGGGGTAAAGTAGATACAACTCTTTTTTGCAAGACTTATAAAGATGATATCCTAATTGTGCAAATTTATGTTGATGATATTATATTTGGTTCTGCTAATCAATCTCTATGCAAAGAATTTTCTGAGATGATGCAGGCTGAATTTGAGATGAGTATGATGGGAGAATTAAAGTACTTTCTGGGAATACAAGTTGATCAAACACCAGAAGGAACATATATCCATCAGAGCAAGTACACTAAAGAACTTCTGAAGAAGTTCAATATGCTGGAATCTACAGTGGCCAAGACTCCAATGCATCCTACATGCATTCTGGAGAAAGAAGATAAAAGTGGTAAAGTATGTCAGAAGCTCTATCGTGGCATGATAGGTTCACTTCTATACTTAACTGCATCTAGGCCAGACATATTATTTAGTGTTCATTTATGTGCTCGATTCCAATCAGATCCAAGGGAAACCCACTTAACTGTTGTTAAGAGGATCCTAAGGTATCTGAGAGGCACCACTAACCTTGGCTTGATGTATAAGAAAACATCAGAGTATAAGCTTTCAGGTTATTGTGATGCTGATTATGCTGGAGATAGAACAGAGAGAAAAAGTACTTCCGGAAATTGTCAATTTCTGGGAAGCAATCTAGTCTCATGGGCAAGCAAGAGGCAATCAACCATTGCACTATCAACTGCAGAGGCAGAATATATCTCAGCAGCAATATGCAGCACTCAGATGCTCTGGATGAAACATCAGCTGGAGGATTATCAGATCCTTGAGAGCAATATCCCAATCTATTGTGATAACACTGCTGCAATCTCATTGAGTAAGAATCCTATCCTACATTCAAGGGCAAAGCACATTGAGGTAAAGTATCACTTTATTAGAGATTATGTGCAGAAGGGCGTACTTCTTCTGAAGTTTGTTGATACTGACCATCAATGGGCAGATATCTTTACAAAGCCCTTAGCAGAGGATAGATTTAATTTTATTCTGAAAAATCTAAACATGGACTTTTGTCCAGAGTGAAGATGGATCAGAACCTCTGACTATGATACTTCTTGATCAGAAGATGTCTAGTCCAGAAGGTAACTCAATCAGAGTGTGTGTGCCCACTGGTACTGACTCTGAAGCTGAGACAACAACACGTGCGTCAGAATTTCTGATGCATAGTTCCTTGTGCCCGTGTGACAGTCTGTTATGATTGCGTGTAGATATGCTTATCTCCTGTGTGTGATTGTGTATTTTACTGTTACTATCTATCTTTAATTTTCAACCGTTGATCTTAAAGTGCTTTTTGAATCAACAACGGTTATTTGATAAAACCCACTATACACACACGTTCTCTTTCACTTCCGGTTTTCACTCTCGCTCTCTCTGCTTTTCAAAACCGCCTTTTTTTCTCGATTTCTCTCTCGATCTCTCTTCATCTTTCAACCTTCATCTTCTACCTCAAACCTTCAACCTCTTCAAAATGGTGAGACAAACCAGAAGATCTACTGCAGATGCACCTCAGTTCCCTCACATGGTAGTTGGTCTAGCAACGGGTCAAAGGGGCTCTGAGAATCCAACTCAAGAACAAGTTCAAGCTCAAGAACAGAGTGTTCCAATTGCAGAACGGGGCTGTGCCGTTCACTGTGTTTATCCTCCTGAGGAACTCCAAGTCCTGGCAGAATGGAGATTCAACCTCGACAACTTGGCTGCAAATGGGTTTGATCTTCGTCCTGAAGTCCAAGCTCAAGGTTGGGGAAATTACTTCAACCGACTTCGAGGACCGGTGTATGAGAAACTGGTAAAGGAATTCTGGAAGCACGCAGACTGCGATGATACTCAAGTGGTCTCTCACATTCTTGGCAGAAAGATCATCATCACTGAGAAGTCATTCGTGAATCTGCTAGGTGCAGAAACTGCTTATGGGTATCGGTTCCAACTGACGGAATCGAAGCTGAAACCCAGCACCAAGGACATAGTCAACCAGGCTCTGTACACCACCTTCAAACCGGGCAAGACGAGTTACAAGGTGATGGATCTTCACCCCAAACTCAGGATCTGGCACAAGATCCTGCTCAACTGCATAAACCAGAGACCGAAGGGCAGTTCCCCAGACTACATCAACTTCAACCAGAAGGCGATGTTGTTCTTCATCCAAAATCAGGAGAAGATCTGCCTTCCCTACTTCATGTTCTCCTACTTGAAGGAATGCATCCGGAAGTCTCGCACCACCGCCTCCATCAAGTCTGCAATCAAATATATCCCTTTTGGGAGGCTGCTCTCAGACTTTCTCATTGAAAGCAACTTGGTGCAAGATTTGATCAATGCTGGTTGCACAGAGGATTTGAGCACCATTGTCAGTGATGTCTTCACTGCAAATTCTCTGAAGAAGATGGGTTTGGTCCAGAAGAAGATTGCTCCTGCTCATGAAGACACATCTTCTGAGATCAGAGGAAGAAGAATGCCTCTGAATGACTACCCTCTGTGGACTCAAGCAGACAATCCTGACGCCATCAGATGCTATGTTGAAGATCTAAGGGCTCAAGGATTCGAAATTGACCTTGATGATTTCGTCAGCAGACTACCACCAGCTCCAGAGTTTCCTTCTCCTCCCAAGAGGAAAGCTCAGAGGAAGATGGTTCTGGACGAATCTTCTGAGGAATCTGATGTCCCTCTGGTCAAGAAGACAAAGAGAAAGCCTGATGATGGTGATGATAGTGAGGATGGTCCTCCAAAGAAGAAGAAGAAGAAAGTCAGAATCGTGGTGAAGCCTACTCGGGTGGAACCAGCTGCTGAAATGGTTAGAAGGACTGAACCTCCTGCCAGAGTGACTCGATCATCAGCACATTCAAGTAAGCCTGCACTTGCCTCTGATGATGATTTGAATTTATTTGATGCACTCCCTATTTCTGCTATGCTCAAACACTCCTCCAATCCCCTCACTCCTATTCCTGAATCCCAGCCAGCCGCACAAACCACCACTCCACCACATTCCCCAAGATCTCTTCTGAAGTCTTGAGCTTCTCTTCCAAACACTCTTTCTCTTCCAGCAGCTTGAGTTCAAGCCGGCTGAGTTCTTGCACCTCCTCCACGAAGGCAAGAAATTCCTTCAGGTCTCTCTCCAACTCTGGACGCAGGTCCTCTTCCAGCAGTGTCCGTGTTAGCTCCGAGATGGTCGTTGCACCCTCTGGATGCCTGATGTTCAGGAACAAGTCCTCTTCAAAGGCCTTCTTCCTCAGCTCTTCTAGTGCTACGTTGTATGATGCCATTCTTTTTCACTGAAAATTATTCGAGGTGTGAAGCTTACCTTTCTCTCCAACGCTTTTTATAGGCTTCACTTTCTCTCTGCAAGTTAATGCTCCTACAGTTTCTCGAGGTTAAGTTCTTGGTAACTGACCCTTCTATTTACTCACTTGACCGGTGGTAAACGTTCATCCCTTGCATTAACTCTTTTATTTATTTCGCCTAACTCTGATTCTTACATCGTTTTCGTTTTCTTTAAACTTAGACCTTCTCTAAGGGGGAGTACCTTGTACTTCAAGCTAAGTTTTTCACACCCCAGGCTTTTTGCTTATGACAAAAAGGGGGAGTAAACCCAGTTTTTGATGTGTAAGATGTGTTAGTGTGATTTATTTTTCTTTTGGAGATTTTAAGAGTTCCACCTTCATGACCATAGATGTGTCACTGGGCAAATACAAGGAATACATTTCACTTCTTCTGAAGTGATTCTAAGTTGACTCTGATACCCAAGACTCTGATACCTTGTCCATGACTCTGATCACTTATGCGCTCTGATTATTCGATTTTCATCTATGTCATAAGTGTTTCACTCTGAACTCTTATATTATTTAGCTCAGAATCTAGACTTTACTAACGTTTTCATCAAGTATTAGATTCAGGGGGAGCTAAGTTCAGAATCAAGCAGTGACTTGAATTCAGAATGAGCAAGATAAACTATTCACATCAGGATAAGTCTTATTCTATATCTCTAAACTCTGAGTGAATTCAGTTTAATGTTTAAGAATTGTTCATCAAAAATTTTAGTTTTGTCATCATCAAAAAGGGGGAGATTGTAAGATCAAGTTTTGATCGAGTAGTACAACTCTATGTTTTGATGATTACAAGTTAATCTTTTGATATGAACAATTGTGGTACTCTAAAGTGTTTTTCTGAGTGTGCTATTTACAGGCTCTGACCTCAACTCAATCTCACACAAATCAGAAGCACTGTGTATAAAGGGTAACCCAAGCAACGCTTTCGCATTCACCATGTTCAGTATGAACAGTGGAAAAGCTTCAGAAGTTCTGAAGCTATACAAACTCTGATGTGGACTCAGTCGCTAGAAGCTCTGAAGATCCAGAAGTTCTGATAACCAAGAAACACTGAAGGTTCAGATGTTCTGATGGTGTAGAAGACTCTGAAGATCCAGAAGCTGAATAGTGGAAACTCTGAAGTCCAGAAGCAAGAAACTCTGAAGGCCATGTTCTTCCCTCTGAGTTCAGAATCAGAAGATACAATGGTCAGAGGATCTGTGCTTTCCCTCTGACTCTGATCAACCGGCTTCACAAGTTCCAATACGAAGCATTCCTCTGATCAGAAGTCTCCTAGGTTAAAAGGTCAAGTCGCTATCCAAGTACAAAAGCAAGTGTACCTTCCTGACGACCTACCTAACGTTCTCAGCCACAGCAGAAGCTGGATTTTCCAGAACTGCCCTCCAACGGTAGCATTTCCCATGCAACGCTCAACCCTAATCCTTGGAGTATATATAGAGGCTGAAGATTGAAAGAAGCGGCGAGAAAAAGGTGAAGAAACATTCACATACGCGCAAGACATATTCAAAATATTCTAAGCTTTCTTTCATCTGAAATTCATTGAGTTTACTATTAGCTTTTTAGAAGCAAATCTCTTGTAAACATTTCTTTGATAAACAGTTTGTTTAGTTCCTTTAGGAGATCAAGGTTGATCGGATCCTAGAGAAGACTAAGAGAGTGATTCTTAGTGTGAGCTAAGTCAGTGTAATTGTTAGTCACTTGTAGGTTTCAAGTGCAGTTGTAACTCTTACCTGATTAGTGGATTGCCTTCATTCTAAGAAGGAAGAAATCACCTTAACGGGTGGACTGGAGTAGCTTGAGTGATTTATCAAGTGAACCAGGATAAAATCCTTGTGTGCTTCTCTATCTCTTATCTTTAGCACTTAAGTTCTTGAAAGATTTGTTAAAGTCCTTAAGGTGGAAGTTTTGTACTGAAAACGTTATTCAAACCCCCCCCTTTCTACCGTTTTTCATACCTTCAAGGGAGATAGCAGCTGTGTTGTCACAGTAGATAGGAATCTTCTTCAGATACAAACCATAGTCCTCCAGATGATTCTTCATCCATATGGTTTGTGTACAGCAAGTGGCAGCTGAGACATATTCTGCCTCTGCAGTTGATAAAGCAATTGTGTTCTGTCTCTTGCTTGACCAGGTGACAAGATTTGCTCCAAGGAAATGGCAACTCCCTGAGGTGCTTTTCCTTTCCACTCTGTCTCCAGCAAAGTCAGCATCACAAAAATCTGAAAGTGTATACTCTGATGTTTTTCTATACATCAAGCCAAGGTTAGTGGTTCCTTTCAGATATTTGAGGATCCTCTTAACAGCTGTTAAGTGAGTATCTCTAGGATCTGATTGAAATCTAGCACAGAGATGCACACTAAA
Source organism: Lotus japonicus (assembly GCF_012489685.1). Taxonomy (NCBI): domain Eukaryota; kingdom Viridiplantae; phylum Streptophyta; class Magnoliopsida; order Fabales; family Fabaceae; genus Lotus; species Lotus japonicus. The sequence goes on along the minus strand of NC_080041.1, from coordinate 60,351,498 downwards.
CAATATATCAGGTCTGGAAGCTGTTAAATAAAGAAGAGAGCCTATCATTCCATGATAGAGCTTCTGACAAACCTTAGAGGAAACTTCCTCTTTCTCAAGAATGCATGTTGGATGCATTGGAGTCTTAGAGATGTTGCAGTCACTCATGTTGAACTTCTTCAGAAGTTTGGGTATACTTTTTCTGATGGATATATGTGACTCCTGGTCGTTGATCAATCTAAATTCCCAGGAAGTACTTGAGCTCTCCCATCATGCTCATCTCAAATTCAGCCTGCATCATCTTAGAGAATTCCTTGCAAAGAGAGGGATTAGCAGAACCAAATATAATGTCATCAACATAAATCTGAACTATAAGAATATCATCCTTATAGGTTCTGCAGAAAAGAGTATTGTCACCTTTACCCCTTACAAACTCATTCTTTAGAAGAAAGGAGCTAAGCCTTTCATACCAAGCTCTGGGAGCTTGTTTCAGTCCATAGAGCGACTTCTTGAGCTTGTAGACATGCTCTGGATGCTTGTCATCTTCGAAGCCAGGAGGTTGCTTGACATACACTTCCTCTGAAATGTAGTCATTGAGGAAGGCACTCTTGACATCCATCTGATGAAGAATGATGTTGTGATTCACTGAGAATGAGATCAGTAGCCTTATAGCTTCAAGCCTTGCCACAGGAGCAAAGGTCTCAGTGTAATCAATCCCCTCTTGTTGACTGTAGCCTTGAGCCACCAGTCTTGCCTTGTTTCTCGTGACTTCTCCTTTTTCATTCAGCTTGTTTCTGAATACCCACTTGGTTCCTATGACATGGAAAACTTTGGGTTTAGGCACTAAAGACCAGACATCATTCTTGGTGAACTGATCTAGCTCTTCTTGTATTTCCAGAATCCAGCCTTTATCTTCAAGAGCTTCATCAACTGATTTGGGCTCAATGAGAGATACAAGTCCCTTCAGACTCATAAGAGTCTCTTCTGAAGGTTTGAGCATGGACCTAGTTCTGACAGGAGCATCTTTGTTGCCAATAATCAGTTCTTCTGGATGAGAGGCAGCTATTCACTTCTTCTTCTGAAGTTGATCAGAAGTTGTTGGAGCATCTTCTGATGTTTCTGCCTCTGGAGCAACATCCTCTGGGCTGTCCTTTGGTTGATTAGCTTCTGATGGATCAATGCTAAGATCTGCAAATCTTTCAAACAGATTTGACTTTTCTGAGCCAAGCTTGTCATCAAATCTAATTTGGATAGATTCCTCAACAGTTTGATGGACAATATTATAAATTCTAAAACCTTTTGATCTTTCAAAATAACCAAGAAAATAGCATTTTAAAGCTTTAGAATCAAATTTACCCAATTGCTCCTTTGTGTTGAGCATGTAGCAAGTACTCCCAAAGGGGTGGAAGTAAGAGATATCAGGTTGTCTTCCTTTGCACAGCTCATAAGGAGTCTTCTCCAGAATTGGTCTGATGGAGATTCTGTTCTGGATATAGCATGCAGTGTTGATTGCTTCTGCCCAGAAGTGCTTGGCCATACTTAATTCTTGCATCATGGTGCGAGCCATCTCCTGAAGAGTTCTGTTCTTTCTTTCAACAACTCCATTTTGTTGAGGAGTGCGAGGACAGGAGAAGTTGTGAGAGATCCCTTGAGAGTTGAACAAATCTTCAAAGGCTTTGTTCTCAAACTCTCCACCATGATCACTTCTGACAGTAATCACTGAAGTTTGGAACTCCTTCTGAACTTGGGTAATGAAGTTGGTGAACATAGTGTGTGTTTCATCCTTGTGCCTTATGAACTTTACCCATGTCCACCTGCTGTAGTCATCCACAATAACCAACCCATACTTCTTTCCTCCAATGGATTCAGTTTTCACTGGTCCAAAGAGATCAATGTGAAGTAGCTCAAGGGGTCTTGTTGTAGATACCACATTCTTTGCTTTAAAAGGCTTCTTGGTGAATTTTCCCTTCTGACAAGCTTCACACAGAGCCTCTGATGAGAACTTCAGACGAGGCAATCCTCTGACGAGGTTTAGCTTGCTTAGTTGAGAGAGATCTTCCTGAGGCTGGCATGCCCTAGACGTCTGTGCCAAACCCATTGCTCATCGTTAACGGACATGAGACACTTGACCTTCTGAGATAGCAGTTCAGAAGATTTGATTTTGTAAATGTCATTTCTTCTCTTTCCAAAAAACAGAACAGATCCATCTGTTTGACTGACAGCTTTACAACCGGTTTGATTGAAGATCACATCATAACCTTTGTCAGCTATTTGGCTTATGGAGAGCAAGTTATGCATTAATTCTTCCACCAGAAGTACATCATTAATGACTGGAGTTTTTCCATCTCCTATGGAACCTTTTCCAATGATCTTTCCCTTCTGGTTTCCTCCAAAGCCAACGTCTCCTCCTGACTTAAGCGGCATCAGTTTTTGGAATATAGACCTTATGCCAGTCATGTGTCGCGAGCATCCACTGTCCAGGTACCATGACAGGTGTCTTAACTGAGCTGCATAAGATATCTGCAACAGGAATAATTTCTGTCTTAGGTACCCATATCTTGGGTCCTTTCTTGTTAGTTTTCCCATAAGTTCTCGGAACTTTAGGTGCAACAGGAGGATAGTACAAGGGGACTTGATTATAATGTTTAGACATGTCAAGTTTAAATTTCCCTTTTGGTTTTACCACCTTGGGTGTAACCTTTTCTGGAATAACAGTACCAGCGGGAACAAAATGCTTATGCAAAGGTTCGCGTTTGGGCTCAGATGGCTCACTTATCATAGGTTGGGAGTAGCCAAGACCATTGTTCCCATTTCTGCTTATGCCATAGATCATTGAAGCCATAAGACTTCTGTCTATGCCTTTAGCTAGGAACCTTTGAAACGCTTTCTCATATAGAGTTTCATGTTTAACATCGTAAGATGCAAGTTGATTTCTAGCATGGCATTTTTAGCACGAAGAACAGAGCTGTCATTTTTAAGAGAATAGTTCTCTTCAATGAGTTCAGAGACTGACTTCTCATGAACTTCTGATGAACTAGTTTTAACAGCATATTTTCTTTTAAGCTCTTTATGTTTATTTATCAGCACATCATGTTTCTCCATTATTTCAGATAATGCAGTTCTTAGCTCAGATGGAGAAAAATTAGAGAATACATCATCGTCATCCTCAGAGTCTGAGTCATCTTCTGAAGGTCTCATATCATCATGTGCTTCAGCATCTCTGCTAGTGGTAGCCATCAGAGCTTCCACAGCTTCATCTTCTTCTGACTCAGCTTCATCAGAGTCAGTCGCATCAAATGTCACAAGAGCTTTCTTCTTGAAGACTTTTCTTGGTCTCTTGTCCTTCTTTAGCTTGGGACAGTCAGTCTTGTAGTGCCCAGATTCCTTGCACTCGAAGCAGGTGACTTCCTTCCCAGAGGACTTCTTCTGATCAGATGAAGATTCAAATCTTCCCTTACTTTTCCTCGGTCCTTTGCCCTTGCTTTGTCTGTTCTTCCAGAGCTTGCTCAATCTCTTTGTGAAATGAGATAGCTCTTCATCACCAGAAGCATCTGATAATTCTTCAGAGGAATCTTCCTCTTCTGCCTGATAAGCTTTCGCTTTGTCAGATTTTGACTTTAGAGCAATAGATTTGTCTTTCTTTTGAGGCTTGTGCTCTTTGAGTTCAATCTCATGGCTTCTGAGATGACTCACAAGCTCTTCTAGCTTCAAAGAGTTCAGATTCCTGGAGAGTTTCAGTGCAGTGACAAAAGCCATCCACTCCTTAGGCAAACTTCTGATGATCTTTTTGACATGATCACCAATAGAGTAGCTCTTGTTTAGCACTCTGATTCCAGCAATCAGAGTTTGAAACCTTGAGTACATCTCCTCAATGGTTTCACCAGATTCCATCTTAAACTGCTCATATTGTTTTATGAGAGCAAGAGCCTTGGTCTCCTTGACTTCTTCATTTCCTTCATGCGTCATGACCAAGGAGTCATAGATGGATTTTGCTGTTTCTTTGTCAGAGATCTTCTCATATTCAATATATGATATTGAGCTGAACAGCATAGACTTCGCCTTGTGATGATCCTTGAAACGCTTCTTCTGAGCGTCAGTCATTTCAGTACGGGGGATCTTCACTCCTGAAGCATCTACTGGATCAGTATAGCCTTCCATGACCATATCCCAGAGATCTGGGTCAGTGCCAAGGAAATAACTTTCGATTCTATCTTTCCAGTACTCAAACTTTTCACCATCAAAGACTGGTGCTCTGAGTTGGTTGTTGTTGTTGTTGTTGTTGTTGTCAGCGGAAGTATTGGCTTGGGCCATCGTTGTTTTTCACACTAGGTTCTGGATCACTGATCACTGTTAAGTGTTTAAATCAGAACCGGAGCTCTGATGCCAATTGAAGGTGCGAAAAACACTAGAAGGGGGGGTTGAATAGAGTTTTTAAACAAAATCTTCCCCTTTTGAAGTTTTGACAAACTTAGAGATAAGAACTAGGTGCTGAAGAATATGAAGTAGAGCACGCAAGTATTTTATCCTGGTTCACTTGAGATAAAAGCTCAAGCTAATCCAGTCCACCCGTGAAGGTGATTTCTTCCTTCTTCTGATGAAGGCAATTCACTAAAATCAATGAGAGTTACAACTGCACTTGCAACCTGCTAAGTGACTAACAATACACTGATTTTCTCACTAGTATACTCTCAAGAAGCTGATCTACTGATCCTCTCAAGACTAGCTAAACACTGAATCAAACTTGATTCAGTCCTCTCAAGATCCGACCAACCTTGGTCTCTTAAGGAACTTTACAATGTGTTTGTAAATGGTTTTGGGTTTACAAGAAATGCTTCTGATAAGCTAATGGTAAACTCAGATGTTTAAGAACAATGAAGAAATATTGCTAAGTGATCGGTTAGAATGAATTCAGAAATATCAGCAAAGTTTCTTAGCTTCTTTCTTCTATCTTCAGCCCTTATATACTCCAAGGCATATGGTGTAGCCGTTGCTAGGGTTTTGCCCGTTGGAGTGGCAATCTTGTAATATTAGACTGCTAGGCTGAACGAGGTAGGTGGCGGACAGGCTGAGACTGTACGATGTGTACTATGACAGCGACCTGTCCTTTCTCCAGCTGACTTATGATCTGGAGTGCTTCAGATGGACGTTGGTGAAGCTACTGATCAGAGTCAGACGGAAGCTTGGATCCTCTAACCTTGCAACTTCTGCTTCTTAACAAGTTCCTCAGAACTTCTGAACGTCAGAGCTAGAATAGCTTGGGTCTTCAGAGCCAACTTCTTGTAGGTCTTCAGAACTTGAGTCTTCTACTTTCAGGACCGTTCCTTCTGGAACATCTGGTCTTCAGAACTTCAGAACTTCTGACTCCGGTTCTACAGTACCTCTTGAGAGCTTCTATCTTCAGAACTTCTGAAGGATTTGCCACTGTTCTGAACGGACATGATAAGCTTTAGAGCTCTCTTTTTGGTAACCCTTGGTTCTTCTTCTTCTGATGGAATCGGCTTGGGTCAGAATCAGAATCTGTTTGTCACAACTCATAAAGACAAACGTTAGAGTACCATAATTGTTCATCCTCAAAAACCATAATTGTAATCATCAAAATATAGAGATGCAACCACTGATCAAATCTTGATCTTACAGGTATCAAGTGACAATTACAAATGGAGGGTTGTGCTAATACAACTGAATGCAATAAAGAGAAGAAAAAAATTAGAGAGGGGATCAGAATTAGAAATGGTGATTAACTTATTGAGAATAACTAACATAAAATTCAGTATCACACAACACTCTTCGCAGGGAAGCTGATTATTAAAAAATAGTGGAAATTCAAATGGAGCTACTCATCTTGGAAAATAATAAAAATAACATAAAATTCAATAAGAAAACAAATAAAATGAATATCAATTATGAATCAAACATTAAAAAACCAGCAACTTCATAAGAGGAAGAAATATTTCATTTGTATATTCCCTCTCCCAGTTAGTTTTACTTCACAAGAGCTACTAGAAAATATTTCATTTGTACAAGTCTTGATACCCAAAATATTCTCTCTCCCAGTTAGTTTTACTTATAATTTTTTTTGTTTTTTTTTTGAAACATGCCTGCAATTCAATTAAACTTGGACTGACATAGAAGGAAAAATATCTGCAGAAACAAGGTCATTGGCTTCGGAAGGAACCTCCTCATTCCACACTAAATCGGGGAAAGAGGAAGCTTTCCTAGCAAGAAAATCCGTTATTGAGTTGCCAGAACGACGAACAAAAGATAAAGACATTACATTAGAAAAACTACGAAGGGAAAAACAGTCCCGGATAATAGAAACTAAGTAGGAAGCACCATCTGGAGGCTTCAACCACCTCTGAAACAACTGAAGGTTGTCCGTCTCAAAACACACCCATCGAAGCGTTGTGGCCTCCGCCAACACCGGTGAGGAAACCAACACCGGGTAGCTAGCAGCGGCGGCAAGGACCTGGCCCTCGTCATCACTGGCAACCATGCCAAGCCAGCCATGGAAGATTGCCGAAAAGATGCGTCCACGTTAATCTTTATTATACCTGCTTCCGGCCGCTGCCCTTATAATTGAGTGCTCACTTGTGTTTTTCAAATATCTTAATAGGATTGTACTTACATAATTTTGTAAGTACGAGATGAGAAAATATTAATATTTGTATATAGTCTTTTTTTTTTTATTTTGTAATCAAATTTCACATAAAAAAATCACATGGGAAGGAATCTTTTAAATGAAAATAATTTTAATGTTAGAACTAATTGAAAAACAATATTTAATATGATTTTAATTTGTTTTATAATTATTTACCAATTTTTTAGAAGTGTGTGTATATAAAAGTATTTATTTATTTTTCGATGAAGAAAAAAAAGTAATTACTAATTTCTTAAGTAGATTGTTTTCTTTATCAATTGTAAGAAAAAATCTTCCAACAGTGCATGAGTAAAACATGACATCAAATCGGCAATGGAGCTAACGTATTTTAAAACTCACCGTGCAACGACAGGCATAAACAATTTTCTTCATAGGTGTAAATCTAAGCAGTGTTATTAAACTCAGCTCGGACCGGCCGGTTGAACCGGTTCGATCGTGAGCCGGTCACCTCACCGGTTCGAGCCGAGCATTGGATCGGATGTGTATACGAACCGGAATGAACTGCAACAACCCGGCCGGTTTTGACATAAAACCGGTGACTCGGCTATTATTGGTTGAACCGGTCGTCACCACTACCGTTTTCAGATCTAGAAAAAAAATAAAGAAGACACAGATTGAGGATAAATTCATCTTCCTCTTCACGATTCTGCAATCACTGGATCCTCTCATAGCCTTCCCTCTTCGTGGTGGTCATACCGTCATCTTTCTTCGACACGTTGATGTTCCCAAATACGTTGCTTCTTACCGCAAGAAGCAACTCAAATTCAAAGAAAAGGAAAGACGAAGAGAGTTGTTCAGTTGTGCATGTGTGTGCTTTTGTGTGCATGTGTGTGCTGCGGCTGCTCATTAGAAGGAAGAAGCAATGTGATAATTAGGTTTTCTACTAAAACTAGGTTAGATTTTTAAAATGGGCTTAAGTGACAAAAAGTAAAAACTGGGCCTTCTTTTGCCAAATCCGTAAATCTTACAAATTGATAGTGGTAAAGCCTATGGCTATAAGAATATGATTTCTGCCCTATTTTATAACAAATAAAAATCCTATATAATAATTACAAATTTGATTATATATTTATTTCAATTATTTTTGGCATTTCGTTGATTGGTTAATTAGGTACTTTTGTGTGTATAATAGTGATTTTAATTTTGGAAATAAAGTAATGAAACAATAGTAGTTAGAGTTATAATTTTTTTTTAAATTTTTTTAATATAAACCGAGTCAAGCAATCGAACCAATGACTCAGTGGTTGAACCATTGACTCATTGACCCAGTGCCTCGACCGAGTCGATCACCGGTCCGAGTCTGATAACACTGAATCTAAGTATTTTGAAAGCTTTCATCCTTATTATGATAAATATTTTTTTTCAATTTTTTTCTTTGTTTATAAGTAATGAATTGACTGATATATACAACACAATAGTAAACTTCGCCGTGCAACTATGGTGGTTTTCATCTTAGAATCTTTTCCCTTTTATCCACTGAAGATTAAATCAGCTATTGTTTACTAGCCATCATTAAACCATCCATTGATATGTTTTCCATAATTTGAGAATTGATTTTGCAATCTTTTTATTAGTTATTCAACTGTACGAAATTCAATCTATGCAATAAGGGTTTCAATTTAAGATTTTATGTCCACTTTGCTCATCATTTCCGACTATTCTATTTCATTTGTTGTTTATTATATTTTTAATAATCAAGGAATTGATTGATGTATCAAATACAATAGACATATTCTCCGGGTAAAAAATACTAGTTCCTCATTATTTGAGAATTTATTTATTCATTCGGCTTTTCAGAAGATAAAAGATTTAGGAGGAAGCATACCAAAAATTAAAAAGCTAGATAAACGCACCGAAAGCAATCAGCTGCAAGAGGAAGCATACAAAAAATTCAACCACATTAGATTTCTGGTTCGAAGAAGATTAAAAAGAAGGGAAAAACTTAAGTCCAGTACTAATTATGCTGTTGGTACTGTTTTCCAACCAAATCATGACACCCGTATCTTTCAACACCATATCTGGAGAAAAACTTCACGTTTTCCTCTTTCCCTAACCATTCATATCCAACCCCTCGGCCCTCACAACATTCGACCTTTCTTGGCCCTCTTCCGCCATTGTCAACGTTGAAGCTTCCATCCTTGACGCTACGACATGGATGGCCAAGCCTCCTCGGCATTGCGGTGGTGTAGAGCAAGAGCTTGGTGACAGTGGTAGGACTCTGAAATCATGGTGGAGTAGAGAATCAATTTCACAATTTCAACCTGCATCATTGCAATTTCTTCCTACATATCCCTCGTTTGCGTTCATTGTGGCTGGGATTTTGAAATTTTACATTTTCATTTCCAAGGTGAGTCTCACTAGTCGCTCCAGAGCCATGCTTCATGCTTGTGTAGAAATATAGAGAAGCAACAGAGTCCAACATGATGTTCTCGCCAATAGCTTAACTTGTGATGGGTTTTTATTGTCTTTAAAATGGAGCAAAACTCATCACAGGAGAGAGGATATATGTTAAATCTTCCATGGAAACGGAAAGGAAAATTGGAGGCACCAGAAATAAAAGAGCCACTGAAAAAAGTTAATGGGGTGTCCACGTGTAGTTATTTGATTGAAGAATAGTACCAACAGCACATATCGTACTGCATATAAGTTTCCCTAAAAAGAAACAAGTAAAAGCAACTGAGCTTTTTCCTGCTAAATTGGTTAAACCATTTCGAAGACCACATTTTTCAGAACGACCGTTGACAAAGTGAGGAACATTAAACATGGATTTAGAAAGATATATGGAAAACAAAAAAGTTATAAAATAACACATTTAAAATATAAATTAGCACAAACAATGGCATGCCAATAAATATGTACAAATAGAATGGTCTCCCATTCCTGCCCTTATTGCTACGAGAGCTAAGCCCTATAAATTTTCTTCACCGGTTAGCTAATTTGAATGGAAGGCAGTGTAACTTTTTCTCACCTCCACATTGATATTTTACCTTTGCTACAATGGACAAATCATCATTGTAACTAGATAACACATTGAGCATGGTTCTCCAAAATGACATTGCCGAGTTAACTTCTGAGCACCACCATATCACTTGATCCAAAGCAGTGCTTAAAAATATATCTAAGTTACAAACAAGCAAACTCTGAATGCCACCTGACCAAAGCAACAATTGCTGCAATAATGGACCCCAGATCAACTCCAGCGGCTTTAAGACTGAACATCTGAAATATACAGCTTATCAAAAAAGCATGCAATAAAAGAGAGAATTCAAAACTCCCATCCAAGATACAAGCCCATGTTACAATTATTTGCACAAACAGATGCAAACTTCTTTTGAGAATTCCACCTGAGGCAGTTTAAAGCACACTCCCCTCATTTACATTGTATGCGCATCAAGAAAACAAAACTGATATTTCAAGTGTCTGGGCTTGTGTCCAACCAAATTCATGACTCTTAATGTATGAATGAAAATTCTTAAAAAGGATGGACAACTACGAAAAACAGTTTTTTCAGTAGAGAAAAAATGTGCAACAAACTTTACCTCCGTTATGTTTCATAGTTGAAAATGACATAGTTAGTTTAACCCCTTCTGTCATGCATGTGAGGAAATGAAGAGTGGGAAAGTGGCCTTTGGACAAATGGGTGGTTTAAGAGATGAGCAGCAGTAGGCCGATCATCTGGATTAACTTGAAGGCACTGCAGGACAAAATCCTGTGCATCTCTTGAAAGAGAATCAGGAATAAGAGGTCGCTCACCTTTACCAATTCTAAATAAGGCCTGCATCTGCAGTTACAGAAGATCAATCAAGCTCAAAAAGTCATTAACCAGCAGTAATGCAATTTTCCCAATCATAGATACATTAAATGAAAAAATATCGACTGTGTATAAAATAAAACTAAAGAATCAACCAACATATCTACCCAATATGAATCAAAGAACATGGACAACGAACAAAATCCATGAGTTAATTAAATAAAAAAATTAGCACAAACACATGTTTATTATTTTTTTTTAGAAAGCAAAAATTATATTTGATAAAAAAGGAGGACAAGGTAACAAACTCCTCAAGAAAGAGAAAAGTTAGCGCACCCACCTCTAAAAAAGAGAGGGATCAAGGAAGCTAAAAAGCCTACCCACAAAAAAGAGGGCTATCTTCACAAGCCAAGCGAATATACAACACCCTAACCAAAATAAAACCAAAGAGCCCTATACAACACATATTTATTATATGACCTGCCAATGATTAATCATTGATACCGAAAAGAGAAACAAAATTAAGGGCTTCATAATCACTCTCATATGACCTGCTAATGATAATGATAGTAAAAATGGCAATAATATGAAACATACCGGTTCCATATTGGAGTATGGAATTTGGCGTGTTAGCATTTCCAGCACAGTGCATCCTAGACTCCACATATCAGCTGGAAGCCCATAACCTTTGTTCTTTCCTTTCACAACCTGCATATTCAAGATTAATAATTGTTAGAATAGAAACTTGTTCTTCAAATGTGCATTCTCAAAAACTCTAGCAAAATGTTGTTGCTATATCTAGTCTCGAGACAGAATATCGTGTTATGGCCCAACAAGTGAACTTGTGTAGCAAAAACAGTTTGCAACTTCAACTAGGAGACGACAAGAGCATGAAAATAATTTGTGATAATCAAGCAGCTCTCACTATAGCTTCCAACCCAGTTTTTGATAGAAGGACTAAAGACATAGAAACTGTCCACCATTTTATTAGAGAAAAGGTTCTTTCAAGAGAAATAATTGGTTTTGTCAACTCCAATGACCAGTTAGAAGATATATTTAATAAATCTCTCAAGGGTCCTGGGGTTAAATTTATTTGTAGCCAGTTTGGTCATAGGAAAGTGTTGGAATAGAAACTCATTATACACATGCTCTGTATCTATAGTGTATAGGAACTTGCGATTGGCAAATAGTGTTTGTATTTAGTGATTATTGATTAATTACCGATCATGAAAACAGAACAGCTGTGTGCTGTACTACTGTTAAATACACACACTTCTCAAAGACCCTAGTTAGTTTCACTATTTACAATAATCAATAGCTATGCTATCAAGAAACCAGAGTATAAAACACCAAAACAGGAAGAAAAAAATTAGGAAGTTTACGGTTTCTAGTTTCAAAAGCACCAAATAGATACATAGACACAATACACTGTCTCCCTCTCAGACGTGGCCCTTGAGTTCATTTGCTTTTGGTTTGATATGGTATGAACCGTTTTTCCAATTGGCCGATACCCGGTTATAAGTTCACAGCAAAGAATTCTTGAAACAAAACATGCATAACCACTACACCTATCAATAATTATTCCAGCTGTGCATTACATCGATCAAGCCTCATGGCAAATAAATGGGACAAAGCAAGAGAGGTAAAAATTCAAAACTTTTCTTTGTTTCAGCTTCTCTAATAACTCCATTAATAAAGTGTAATAAGGTCTAATTTCACATATAGTTTTTTAGCATTGTGGCATTCTAATAATTTCCTTGGGTTCTAGGTGAGGACCGCTACAAACTTCAAGAACTTCAAGATAAGGAAAAGCATTTAAAGTTTTAGACCAGTACCACATTAAATGTATACAGTTTATGATAAATGTGACAATTCTAATTTAACGTGTTCAGTCCATAGCTAAAGAAGAGCAGAAACTCAAGCTAGAGTCATACATCCAGCTATTTAAACAATTACTGTTAACGAAATCATGCAGAAGTTAGAACCATGTACACATCATCAATAAATTTGAACACTAGAACCATTATCCATTCAGAAGTTAAGATTGAAGGCAAACCTCAGGGGCCATCCAGAATGCTGTCCCCTTGCATGATTTAATGTCATTTAATTTTGTTGCCTGAATAAAAATTCACAAAGCATTGTCAGAAAATGGAAATAGTAAGCAATTGAACATTAATCAGATATCTATAACTGAAATAAATATATTTGAGAGTTGCAAGAAGCACTAGAAAGAGATATATAACCTGAGGAATACCTTTGCTAATCCAAAGTCTGCAAGCTTGACAGATCCATTTGCATCCACCAATATATTTGCACACTTAATATCCCTTAAATTGGGGGAATGAAATTAGATTATATTTAGAATGTTTACACCAACCTAACTACTAACAGATACAGGAATACAGAAAATGGGATATTAAAGAAATCATAAGCTTAACCCAAAGAAGAAAATTCTACCAATTAAATTTTCCCACAAAGCAAACCTCACATGTATTGCAACTATTCAGCCTCTAACCCTTACATTAGGAAATTCACATTCAAAGCTCAAAGTAATCCATCTCGAAAAATCTAATAGGTCATCCATAAATACTATAAAACATATTAGCATCAAAAGGTGTTTGTTTGGGCCTTTGGGGCAAGAAAAGAACAACAACGACAATAAATGGATGACAAAAGTTACACCGCCTTCCATTCAAAACAAAATGAAGTTATATTACCCAATAAAAAAAAGAACACAGCCAAACAAAAAGAAGAAAAGATAAAACAAACACCACAAGTTATTTACAAAGAATATTTTTATTCCAATTATGAGACAGCAAACAGAAGTGAAATCTTAACAAAGAATATTGCATTGTTGTTGATATAAAATGTTATGTTGGATGAATGGTGATTACACCAGACATAATAGGAATAGGAATAGGAATAGGAATATAACCATTACAGAGAAAGAGCGTAAAGTCTCGATTTAAGTGATTTAGGCATGTGACAAGAAGATCTGTAAAAACAACTATTAGAAGGTTGGACCAGATGGAGGATAGTCAAACATTTAAAGCTAGGAAACCAAGAAAACAAAGTCAAACAATTAGGAGAGATTTAGAGGTAAATGATCTATCTTTAGACTTGATACATGACAAGAAATTATAGCCTTGCGTGATTTATATAGCCAAACCCCGACTAGTGAGAAAAGAATATGTTGATATGATTACAATGTAAGCAAAAGTTAAAGTGTTCAATTGAAGCAAGAATCATAATAGGACTCATGAAAAAGAAAGCAAACCATATAATACAAGATCAGGATTACCAGAGGAAAGAAGTAAACATAAATTCATACATAAAGGAAAACAAAAAGAGATCAAAATTGAAATAAAATCTGGAATACCTGTGAATCACATTTTGCTCATGAAGATACTTCAAACCAAGCAGAATCTGTCTTGTATAACCAGATACTTGGGAATCTCGAAGAGTATACCTTTGATAGAGGCTTCTAAGGGAACCTTTAGTTATAAGCTCAAGAAAGATATACAGCTTTGATTCATCCTGCATATTTATCGAGAAAAGTGTAGAGTACAAAATGTCAAAATCTCATTTTGAATCATGAACATGATCTCTTAGATTACAAATATAGACAGTGAACCCACCTCCCTTAATTAAGACATTTAAAATGATTTTAATAAGAGAAATTTCCTCCAAAAATAGTTCAGTACCTGGTGTTCTAATTTGATACATTACTAGCAGTGTTATGAATCCTTTGTAATTGTTGTACAAACATTATACTACATTTCATGGCCTATGAAGACATCATGTCCTGACTTTACTACATACATTCTGCTAGTATTGAAGATATTGTAAAAAGTTTGAGATGCATAAGGACCTATAAGTAACGTTAGACGTAATCTGCAATGGCAATTTCCATTTTCAACACAAATTCCACAGTAGAATAAACAAGAAAATATCAAATTGAACATAAAAGTGGACAAGACAAGACACAAGACAATATGGAGTCAACAACGGCAAACAATAAATAAAAGATCAAATTGACCATATAAGGAAAAGAAAAGGCAGGACAAGATAACAAGACAAGAAGAAATTACCATTTCAGTGCCATAGTATTGCACTATATTTTCATGTTCAAATCGACTCAAAAGTGCAATTTCCTGAGAGAGAAGAGAAAGTAAAACGTAAGAAGTTAACAATATAAGAAACATAAAGGAGGCAGTAAACCTCACAAATGGTTCAACTTATTGAACACAATATCAAAATATTTGTACAAGAAAACTTTATTTTTCACCAAAGAATACTCATCATTGGAAAAGCCAATTATAATAACTGATAGAGCAATAAAAGTGAAAGCACCTGCTCCAGTTGAAAGACACTTTGTTTTCCCTGACTCCCTTGATCAAGCAGTGAAACTTCTTTGACAGCAAAAAAGAATCCATCGCTGCAGTGATTCAGAAAATATAAATAACATTTTAGTAGTTATCGCTTATAAGTTACAACATAAAATAGATTACCATCAGTGCAATCATCACACTGAGTAAATCTTTGCTCTTGAGCTTTTTTTATAGGAAGAAAACCAAAAGAAGCAACTACTCTAATGATGATTATTTATGCCCTAACCAGTAACCCCCTACTGCAAGCAGCTCACAAAGATGACAAATTTGACATGATCTTCTGAGATTTGTTTTGTTTGGACAAAAAAACTGGAATTAAACAGTAATTTCAGGACACTTGCTCATGCAATTTACAGCTTCCTGACCTCATTAAATTTTTCTAAATTTCTCATGAACTATAAAAATACATATTTATTGGCTATTCAACTAGAAGCCTGTATGTATCACAGCATCAATTTCATGTAGTGGCAACCTAATTACCATTCAATTAAGGAGAAACATGAATGTAATCGAAAGTTCAAAACTCAAATAATTACCTTATCAGGATGAACACTTGCATAATTACAGTTCAGAAATCATTTTCATCAATAAAAGGCTTATAGCAAAGTTTATTAAAACCGCACATTAGACGGACAACTTGGGGGCAAACAACTACCAAAGCTTCATAAGAATCTAGTAAATTCAGCAAAAATATTAATACTAATAAAATAAATAAAGCAACAGAAAGGTCACACACCCTTCAAAACTACGGTTTTCATCCAACATAAAAATGTACAACACTGGACATAGTTTTGAAAACTAATAACATGGGTAAACAAGGAAATAACAATCTGATGAAATGGAAACAATCTATTATATGAAAGGAAAGCAATGGAACTTTTTTAGTTTCAAAAACCCGTGTTCTCCTATAATGGCCAAGAGCTAAACTGTTTTAAAAGGAAAATAAATGAAATAATTGAAAATATTATCCACTGTGCTGCAAAATATTTTCTGAGCCCCTATCACCAAATGCGCACACACACCCTTCATTCATAGTTCATCACACAAAATCTGCACCAATAGATTTAAAGCCATAGCAATACCAAAGGCTTGCTTATTTAATTTTCATATCCAAATTCCAAACCCTCCCAGCAACATTCTTAAACTAACCTTCCTAGTCATAATTTCCTCAACTACCAAAGCATTAACCCCATCACTAATCCTAACCCGCTATCCTTCAGAATTTTCAAATGGAACTTTCCTAAACGGCATATAATACAATTTATTTTCTATAGTTTCTAGATCTACTCATCTACCATGAAATGAAAACATTATGCAACAAAGAAGCACAACCAGAAATGGGGAGCAACAAACAAACAAATATGCTAAAAAGTGATAAGGTGAAAGCAATTGATTACACTTACTCAGAAATTCCTTCATAGACAGACCCAAACGAGCCACCCCCCAGGAACTCGCCCTTTTGCCAGCAACCGGTGGTAATAACACGCTTGATTCTCGTGTTAGGAGACACATCCGTGCTAGAAGAATCACCTTCATTCGACGTGGTAAACGAACTCGATTCCGAAAGCCCAGCATCAATCTCCGCAATCCTCTCTGCATCACCCACCCCCTGTTCCTCTTCCCTCTTCGGACTGACACTACCAACCTCCCCTCCTCCTTCTTCCTCCGCTCTTCCTCCTTCTTCCTCCACTCTTCCTCCTTCTTCCTCACAAACCCCTTCACCTACCGGAGCCAATTCCCTAAAGAGGTCCCAAGTGGAACACGCGTGGTGGTCAACAACCGGAACCCTCACCCCCGGCGGCGGCTTAAGCATCGGAGGACGAACCCCATTGATTCCCCCACCACCACCACCACTCTCACCGCAGCACCCGGTAGTCTCAGTAGCCTCATCCCTAACCCTATCCCTAACTCCCTCTACACAATTCTCACTCAATTCACCTCCCTCCACCGCGTTCCGCACCTCTTCCACCTTCTCCTGAAGATCGAGCTCGTTCAGCTTCAACCTCGGAAGAATATCCGACGACGACCGAACCTTCATAGCCTCCCACGCCGCCGCGGGAATCGCGAAATCCTCCGGCCCGGACAACCCCAAACTCTTGCAAATCCGATCAAACTCGCCTTCAATTCCTTCAATCCGGAAGCTAGTCCGGTCGTGAAGCTCCATGGAACGAGTATACAGCGAGCCGGAGGAGTCATCAAGCGAGGAAGACGACGATCCAGCATCGTATTCAAAGTACTTGAGTGCATTACGGCGCTCGAGCTTGGGTTTCCGTCGGAGCTTCTTTGAATCCATGGCGGCGGTGGCGGTGGCGGCGGTGGTCTTCTTCCTATTGCCGAAAATCCGATGCATAGAGAAGTAAACCTAAATCCATCTAAGAAACTGTAACAGAAATATATAGATAGATAGATAGCTTTGAGAAGTTTCGAGATGGTTTTGAAATTGAAGAACAGTAGAAGGAGATTTTATACGCTTCTTCTCTCACTCTCTGCTTCGGTTATTTGACGAGAGAGAAAGTAAACGGAGGTGAGCAGAGATTGAAGGAAGGAGGAGAGAACAAAAAGGGAAAGGTGAAGAAAGACTGCACGAAGAGGAGACTGGTAAACGCCTTTGAACAAGAACCAGAAAAAACGCGGTGCCACATCGACACATCACTCGGGTTGCTCTCGTGGATTTTTTTATTTTTATATTTATCTACGTGGATTTTCTTTTTTTTTTCCTTTGAAATATATATAAGAAGAGTGTTAAGTATCAAGTCAACACACACTCTGCTTTCAAGAAAAAAAAACACACACACTTTAATCTTTTGTTTGGGTGAGACGAGAAAGAAAGAAGAGAGAATACGAGAAGAGGAAAAAAAATATTAGATTTTAGGCATATATATGTTTTAGGTTCTTGACTTTGTAAGAAGATTGGTCTCTGACTTTCAAATCATTTGGTAAAAACATTTCAATTGTTTAGGTGTCATCAATTTGATCAATCAAAGGTCTGTTTGGCGAGACTGGCCAGCTAAGAGTGACCACGTGTGATAGATCTCGCATGGGGTCTCTCTGAGTGGTGTAGGCAGTGGCGGATTCAGGACCCCCTGACCAAGGGGTTCAAATTTTTCACATGAAAACATCGATAAAAATATAATTAAAAACAACTTTAATATGTTTATACATAAGAAATTATACAAGTCATAGTTGTTATCTACGTGATTTCATATTATGAAATCGTTGAACAATTTACACTAGCAGTAGCGATCCTTTTCTCCCCTCAATCAAAGGAAAACTGAATAAAGTTAAATCTTACATAAGACTTGCAGAAATATATAAAAACGACTTTCTCTTATCATTTTACTTACTAACGGAAATAGCAGCCCAAATAAATAAAAACAGAGGAAAAAATACTTATCATTTGAAATTTTATATCTGCAAATATTTATGTATATATGCACATGTATATGTATGTATGATTCATTAATATTTATGTATATATGCACATGCAAAATATCTTAGTTTAAATTGACCAACTGAGGTGAGAAATCTAAACTGAAAACACCAGAAAAATATATTTTTCTCATCGAACGTTTCCAATTCAGTAAAGATTAGATAAATGAATAATTCGATTGTCTTCAAGAATTAAGTATCTAAATCGAAACAGAAAAATTAAACAAAGGAAGCATAATTTGAGATTGAACTATTTTGCAGACGATGATTCTGATTGCAGTTCTCACATCTCAGTTGAGTGGGACTTAGGGCAGCGAGAGAAAGAGGGTGAGTGGCTGAGTGCGCGTGTGTGTGAGAGAGTGAGAGGAGTAAGTGATGGTAAGTCTTTAGTGCAAATAGGTGTAAAACTTGATCTACTAGTATAATTTAAAAATTTCAGGGGGGTCAAAAAATATATTATATAGGAGTGTAAGTGCAAAAAAAATTTGTTCAGGGGGTTCATCTGAACCCCCTCCCTCACTTCCAAGTAGATCCGCCCATGGGTGTAGGCATAGGGTCTTTGGGCGGGTGTTTGTGGGGTTTCTTAGAGGATTTTGGGAGGGTCTTTCTTATATTGGTTGTGGGTTTTGTTAGTTTTTTTGTTGGTTGGAATACTATACTAATGTTAATGTTGAGAGATATTGTTTTTCAAATATATATATATCTACGTTGTCACTCATCAACTAACTAGATTCGCTTGACAGGTCAAAATTGATGACATGTAAGCCGTTAGACCAAATTTGATTAAAAAAATATTGTCATGGATGACATTCAAATGATTTAAAAGTTAATAACTCAATTTAATTCATCTTACAAAATCAATGACCGTAAGCTTATTTAATCCTAGATTTTATAGGTTTTTCACTATGATAAAAAAATCCATTACTTTTGTATAAAAAGACATTTTTATCAATTGACATGATTTAACGACATTCTTACTTTCTTTAAACTTGCATCATGTCAAAATGTTTTTTCTTTGAACTTGTCGAACATAAAACTTTGATTACAATATACATCTTATTCAAATGATTTGGATTGTTTGTATTTAATAATTTGTGATATTTAGACTTGGTTTTAAACAGTGATAATTCGTGATTGTGGTGTTTCATGCAACACCCCAAACTTATTATCCAATTAACTAGCTAGTTGTTCTAGCTAAAAGACTATTTTTTCCCAAAACAAAAGAAAACAAACATGGAAACAATATTAGTTGCTAGTCAACATATATAGTCCCACCACTATATATATTACATTCATATCGAGTTTTACACTAAACAGTTACAATACTAGTTAAAAGTTCTACACTAAACAATCGTAATTGTGTCATACTATGGTAGCTGGACTTCCTCCTATAACCATAATATGTAAGATGAATTAAATCGTAATTGTGTCATACTATGGAAACAATCGTAATTGTGTCAAAGACAAAACTGATACAAGATGAATTCGGGAATGACATTGAGTGTTAAATGTTTTTTCAATGAGGATAACATAAAAGGCTAGTGAATATTGTCGGATACAACTAAATGGAAGAAGACCAACTAGAGAATAGAAAACAATGATAAATGGAAGATCTTACAGTTATTGATAATAGCAAAGTGATGGAGAATTAGAGTTGAGGGAAGTAGTCGCCGTTGAGGGAAGTAGTCGCCGCTGGTGAGCTCATAGCTAGCCAAGCTTGGGCAAATGTCTCATACATCACACCTTCAGAAGAAAAATGGAGTGATGATTGATCCAATGGATATTAACCGGTTGATATGACTGTCACTTCAATTAATAATCCTCAACATGGGAGCATTAAATCCTCCATGACCATCACTTCATGCTTTATAAAGGTAAATTACCCAATAATTTCCAACTCACTCCTTATACAGGTACACATCAAGGGGTATTTGAGATATGTCTTCTTCACGATGTATGAGTGATTGAACATCAAAGTTCATGCAGGTACCTCACCTGATGGGCTGTAGAAGCTCTCTTGTTCGATTAAGCAACACATAAGTCTCCTTAAATAGGCTTAATAACTCCATAGGCCCCTGAAATTGTACCCCGTATGAAAATAAGTCCCTGAATTTTTTTTTTCCGATTCCCGGTCCCTAGAAAAATTTGTTTGATCAAAATAAGTCCCTGAGCGTGTATACGCCGGAGAAGACGGTGGTTGACGACGGCGGTCAGGGCGGCGCTGCGACCGGGGTGTTGGGCCGGCTTCGTCTCGTCCTCAGGAACTCAGTGGTTGTAAGGCCCAAGTTTTAACGTTTTGGATAAGTGAATAAAATAAAAGAGTTATTTGATTAAGATAAATTTGGGAAAGAAAAAGGTTCAGGAAAAGTCCAAGAATTTATCGAAAAACCGAAAGAGTTATAGCACGACTAACATACGCTTAATCCTAGGTCAAAGGTATTAGTGAATAGTTAATTTACGCTTTAGGACACGATGGAAACTAATTCCAAAAATCCTCAGAGAAATGTTAGAACTTCTCTTTTCCGTCCTTAAACAATCATTTCGATGCGAAATTCTGGAAAGTACGAACGTCAAATTCCAATTCTCGGAAGTTTGCCGAAACGGAATCCCTGATAGTTCGAGAAACCTAAGATCGACAGACGATGAAGACTTTTTCTATTCGGAGCTGCAAATGAAGATTCCACCCGCGTTCTCCTACTTCTCTCATCATTCCTAATCTTTCTTCAGAAGGAAGTTTTCTCATCCGACGATCACTGCAAAAAGTAGTTTTTCGGGATAAACCGACTTACACCGACTTATGCCGATTTTGGATCTTTTGGTTTAATTCCAAGAATCCTGTTTTGAGTTCTGGAATTCTGTCGCCAGAACCTATCTTAGAATGCGCAGAGGAACGCGCAGGAAAAATCGGAATCGCAAAAAAATCATTTTTCCGTTTTTTCCAAAACCTATAAATAGCTTGAAAAATTAGATTTTTTGCAAAAAAACTCATTTTCCCCACCCCCAAAACCGCGAGTTCCTAGAGAGAGAGAGAGATCCAGATCTTCGTCGTTTCTTGCCCGTTTGCTTCACCGATCGTCACTAATCGAAGACCTCGAGGTAGGTAATCTATACTCTCCTTCGAATCGTCGTTTCTGTCCATTTCTCCTGCGACTTTCTGAGTTCAAAATTTTGAGGTTTTTGAAAAACTGTTCAAATCAGCTGATTTCAGCGTCTAAACTTCTTCCCTGCATGCTCCTGAGCGTGTTCTGCGGATTAGATTTTGTCAAATGTCGACGAAATGCCGCCGGGATCAATTTCTACCCTAAATACCCATTTTTCGGCAAAGTCGCAACCTTTACGCTCTAATCTATCGACTTGGCTTAGTGCTAGTAGGATTTGTCGTCATAAACGTCGTTGTGGACGTCCCCATCCAATTTGTTTTTCAAAAATCCAATTTTGAAATTCTGAGCTAAAAATAATGACCAAACTGCCCCTATATCAGTTTTCGATCCGAAAATTTTTCCGAGCTTAGAACCGTCTTAGTTACGGCTTATGTTAACCTAGGAACCAAGTTTGATCGAAGAAAAATCGACCCTCCCAATTAAGGAAAGTGGCCGAGAGCTATACCAAGGGGGGAGGAAATCCGACTTTTTCGAAAACTTGTCTTAACGCGTTAGATTGTCGTACCACAGAGTTTGTAATGTACCGTGTAACCCTAGGACTTATTGCTTGCTGAGTTTCTGACTCAATGTGTTGATTTCTGTGATTTTGGCTTAAGGTTCTTTTGAGGAGTTTCCTGGAGATCAAGGCGAGGAACGTGAAGGAGGTTGTGAGGAAAACGCTGGAGGAGTTACAAGTGAGGGCTACTCTCTGAATTACTAGATAATGCTTTAGGTGTCGATGAAATTCGACTTGATTTATGTGTTATGCACCTAATTGCTAAATGTCTGAAATGATTTCTGAGGCTTCGGCCGAACTTGTTGAGTACTTGATGCCATGATATTGTGTGCTAAATGATTCACATGCTATGTGCTACATGGTTAACTTAGGATGTGTTGGAATATGCTGTTTATGCCTATTGGTTGAGCTGTTTCATTGATGTTATTCCACTCGTGCCTATGTTTCTGGAAAGTGAGGATTACGGGCAAGTCATGCCGAATTTTTATGAGATTTTGAGAGAGTTTTGAAAGGACGAACGAAGTTCGGACCTTGTTATATTTTAATGGATCGAGACCTTCTCAGAAATTAATTGGGATTATGGGATCCCTGAAACTCATAGGAAGTATCATAAGACTAAACGAAATCTATTTTCTCAAAGAAAATTCATAAGACATTAATCAATCTCTAAACCCCTTGAACAAATGATGACAACATTTAGATAAGAGCTTAGAGCCTGAATATTAGTCTTGAAGATATGAGAAGTGTCGTCGAGTCCAAGTCTTGAGGAAACTTACAAGTTTCCGAGTATGCTTATACTCTTTCGCTCGATGAGCAGTTTATTGTTTGGCTATCTAAAGTTTAGCCGGAGACTATAAGTTTCCAAGTACTTCGGTACCTTTTCGCTCGTTGAGCAGGTTATTGTTTGGCTATCTAAAGTTTAGCCGGAGACTATAAGTTTCCAAGTACTTCGGTACCTTTTCGCTCGATGAGCAGTTTATTGATTGGCTATCTAAAGTTTAGCCGGGAACCATGAGTTCCCAAGTACATTCTTCTTCTTTTGATTAATTCATTTTGTCGCAGAATCGACGTTTGCCTTAGGGTAGGCTTTTTAGAGACAATAAGTTAGCTAGAACACGTGACGACGTGTCGAGTGAGGTCGGAGACGTTGTTTGGCTAACCACTTGCATTCATGCACTCATTTTGAGGTTAATACACGGCGGATTACCGGACCTCGGTGGATTCCAAAATGGTCATAAGACCCGGATTTCCATATTTAGGACACTACGGTGGTCCTCAGTAGCAGACGGAATGGCAGACCTACGGGTTCACTGCTGATCTGACTACTTTTGTGTGGTGTAAGAGACGCCCGAGCGGAATGGTCCCACTTTGGCCGGTGTTAGGGCTGACTCGATGGTGTCCATCCTTCTTCCGGAATGCATTTTGTTACCCAGCATTGCATTTCATGCAACATACATGCTGACTTAGTTGCTGAGTGTGATTGGTACCTGTTTATCCTACTTGAGGCATGCTAATTGTTATTATGATCTTTATATTCATTGTGATATATGCAACCCTAGGATGTTATCCCTAAACGTATAAGCCTGAGAGGCTAAATAATTATTACCCTATATATCTGGTTTTATTATTTATATAATTCTTTGGATTTGACCCTCGCGTCTTCTGTGTGTGTTTGGGCGGACTACGCCATTGTCAGTTGAGTATGGCGGACCGGTTCACGATGGTTCACCCTTCAGGGGAAACTAGGTTGAAGAAGCTTGATCAGGAGGACTACGGTTCAGGGGTGGTCGACCCCGCTGGCCACCGAGCGACTTACTCGAGATGGGATTAGTGTAGGAGTAGTGTCGATGCTCTGACCGTCATGCTTCAGTTTTGGGGACAGGGTAGTTTCCTACCGGTAGCTTTTTGTGTGGTTTCCTATGGAGATCACAGAGAGCTGGTTGGATTTAGGGGGTCTTTTCTTAGGCCGCTGGGCCAACTTGTTCTCAGATTTTGAGGTTTAGTGTTGCGGACACAGTATTTTTACCTTGGTTTGTACTTTTGCCTACGGGCGTTACTCTCTTTTACTTTCCGTCACTGGAGGTTTACTCGTGACGTGGTTTACAACTTACAGTGGGGGCTGTAATCATATTGTATATTAGTTCTGTTATCTTCGTTTTAGAGTTTCATCTCTTTCTATCTTAACTTACATTATCAAAAAAAAATAATTCACGTTTTTCCGCTTAAGTTATTTCTTTGGTTACTAAAGTGACGCCACCGAAATCGGGGTGTTACAGTGGTGGTGGTCTCGTGGGCTGGGTCGTCACAGTTGAAGAGAAAAGGTCAGTTGCAAGTTGATTTCTTCTCGCCGGAATTTATGGAGCTTCTCGGTTTCTTCGTTTTAGCTTTGTTTCTTGCGATTTCTTCGCCCAGATCAGATATATGAAGGTCTAGGAGTGTTTTAAACATGTTATTTCATGGTTTGTGGAAACAATGAGGAGGCAACCACCGTCTTCTCCGGCGTATACACGCTCAGGGACTTATTTTGATCAAACAAATTTTTCTAGGGACCCGGAATCGGAAAAAAAATTTCAGGGACTTATTTTCATACGGGGTACAATTTCAGGGACCTCCAGAGTATTTAAGCCCCTTAAATACCAAGATGAAATAGAAGATGCATGTTTAAACTTCAAAAAGTGAATGCTATATTTCCATATTTCTTTCTCAAATTTAGATGGGACTAGGATGCAATTGAATGAAGATCATGTTTTATGATATATATTTATAGAAATACTGGAGAGGAGATATACTATTTTATAAAGATATATAGTAATTCAACTTATATTCTTTTATAAAGATTTGTAATATTTCCAATGAGTTAAATATGTCGTCAAACCTAAAATTTATACATTAAAGGAAGATCAACATTCAAAAAAAAAAATCAAACATATTTATCTTTACTACTTTTCATGATTTTAGTCACAAAACTAACAACAATGTGATTATTGCGTAAAATATAGCAATGATAAGTACATTATATGTGCTTTGAGGTGGCAACCATAAAGTAAAGTGGCTGGATCAAATTGAAACATGAAATTTGATTATTAATGCTAAAGCAATGATCAAAATCAACGGATGTGATGCTTCAAGTGACACAGACTAGATTTTCCTTAAGTAACGTCTCATTTTCTACTAGTTTTTTCTCTTTTAAAAGAGTTGATCCCACCTGAAAATGAATGTTATCGCCTTTGGAATGATTTTCTCCCATGGAGTATACTCGTAATAGTCCAAAAAATATCAAAACCAAACAATCTTATTAACAACTTTAACTCAACATGCGAAAAAGTAGATCGAAGGTAGTAATCTCTTAGTGAAGATAACAGAACTTGCTCTGAAAAACCCAAAGTTGTTCATTTGGTTGGAATATTAATGGAGATGAATAATTTGTATAATGAATAAGATTCTCTCATATTGAAATCTTACAAATCTTTATCACATTCAAATTTTATATTTATCTTCTCTTTCTATTAATTAAAAAGATGAGACTTTTGAGACGATTTACAGAGAAATAAAGTGTTAAGTTCAAACGCTGGATACATCATTTATCATATTTTGAATGATAACAATTTTCAATAGTATAAGTGTAATGATTAAAAAATTTTATATGAATTATATTTCAGGAAACAACACTTATGACGAACATCCCTCATCGTCTTATGTTCAAAGTGCAAGACAATGCAAGAAGACAATCCTTACAAAGAAGAAAGGTCACAGCTACAAGACAATCTGCACTAGTAAAGAAAAGTCAAATCTGTTAGATATATCGTCTGCCAGAAGAGAAGACTACACTTAGTGAAGAAATTCATTGTCTATCTCAAAGCTGACCAATGAAGACAATGTTTAGAGAAAGAGCGCTATGTTCAAATTGAAGATATCTCTCTGACATTTTTTAGGAGAAAGTCAAGTTCAAAGAATCACGTGATACTCTACGAAACACATTGATCAAGGAAACAAGTACAATGTTGTCAAAATCAAGTTTCATCTTTCTCTCACTAAAGGACTGGAACGATGCTGCACATGCTACCAACCGACTGATAAGATAAATTTTGTAGCAGCATGTCTCAGCCAAATGACATATTGCATTTAATACATCTGACGAGAATATTTTGATCCGACGGATATAACTCAAAGTGCTCTACACGCTCCAACAACTATCAACAAACCCTAAAAGCACTTGAAGAATAAAAGGAGGACTTGAATATTTTCAGAAGTAAGAAATTGAGTTTCAACGTCGATCAACTTTCATCTGAATCAAAAATCTTCATCTAGCAAGAAAGAAAGAAAAGTCCCCACATCGTCTGAGAGTAATACCTAAGAGTCAAATCCTTATACACAAACCTCTCTAGATCTATAACTCAAAGTACACAACAAAGTCAAATCTTATCAAACACTTTGTAGTTCTTGTGCTTAGCATTTTCTACTATCCCTCTTGTGAGAAGAGAACATTGTAGAGTCAAACGATCCTGAAAAAGATCTCAGGAGAAGTCCTAAACAATACTTTGTAAAGGAGGAGTCCTTAGAATACTTGGTTGAAAGAAGTCATGTTTAACACTTGGTTAGGAGAAGTCATGTAAAACACTTGGTTGGAAGAAATCTTGTCTAATACTTGGTGTAGGAGAAGTCTTTGATACTTGTTTAGTGAAATCTTAGTTAAGTCAAGGACTGGACGTAGCCCTATTGTTTGTGGGTGAACTAGGATATATTGCTTGTGTTTTTATTGTTAATTATTTTACGCACTTATCTGCTGGACCTAACGATTGCGAAAATGGTTTGAAAACTTATAATCGTTTGAAAACTTAAGTTTTACAAGAACACAATTCAAACCCCTATTTCTTGTGTTGTATTATTGCATTTCATAAAGAACATAAACTTTATCATATCAATATAATATGATATGAGAGGATTAAAAAGTTATGAGAATC
Source organism: Lotus japonicus (assembly GCF_012489685.1). NCBI lineage: Eukaryota > Viridiplantae > Streptophyta > Magnoliopsida > Fabales > Fabaceae > Lotus > Lotus japonicus. Next base: position 60,324,672 of record NC_080041.1, on the reverse strand, counting down.
CTCTCTTATATGAGACGAAATTTACAACGAGTCACAAAAGCACCGTACATGATCAGTCACACCCCCACTTTTTGCCCAAAAATCAACAAACTAATTTCCTTCACTCAAAATATGTTTAAACCCTAAACAACCCACGACAAACATCACATAGAATTCATTAATCACTTTCCAAAGCCTATAATCCATCTTCTATAAAAGAAATGAAATATAATAAATAAGGGTTGTGAAGAAAAAGCAAGAAATGAAATATAATAAGAATATTAACTAGAGGTTTTGTTTTCATGTAAAATGTGATGGACGATGATCTTTTGTTTTTCTTTGCTTGTATCTATTTTGATGCCTTTGTTTGACTCTGAATTTTTGAGCAACCATGCTATATATTATAATATTTGATTTTGTTCTCCTATAGTATGGGCGTGTTGGAGTGCATTTTTAAAAGAGCGTGTTGCTAGCATTTCTCTCCTCTATTTTACTTAGAGTTGACTACGTACTCTAAAAATGAGAGATACACTTTAGAGGGTATAATAAGTGTACATTTAAATTTCCGTTGAACTCAACATGAATTAACGTTGAAGGCAACGTGTCAAAATTTTACTTCTCCAATCCATATTAACTTCAACGAGACAAATTACAGTTTCTCAATTAATGCATTGAGATGTATGAAATCCCGTAGAGATAAGCTCTAATACAAAATCAAGCATGCACTTATCACATGCTTTCCCCTATAAAGTGACGAGACAAATCTATTTTCTTGATGTTAGTGCTATTTGACCATCACATTGACTTTAATATGATCATTAATGTCAAAAAAACTCATGCCTTCTTTTATTGAATAGTCAGTCAAATTTTTAATAGATTTTTGACTTTTTATACATTCATAGTCAACTGTATTTCCATTGTACATTTTCATTTTATTTTAATTTTTATATGTATTATGACATGTTTTGCCTTATAATGTGACGAGATAAATCTATTTTCTTGATGTTAGTGCTATTTGACCATCATATTGGCTTTAATGTGATCATAAATGCTAAAAAAAAAAACTCATGTTTTCTTCTATTGAATGATCCGTCAAATTTTTAATAGGTTTTTGACTTTTGATACATTCATAGTCAACTTTATTTTCATTATACTTTTCATTTTATTTTAATTTTTATTCTATCAAATATGTATTATGAGTGTATTTGAGAAAGTAGTTTATTAAACGCATAAGCGTCTAATTTGATAAATTTATTGAAATAAGGAAAAGATAAGTTATATATAAACATAACTTTTTTCATAAGCTAATCTGGACAATATATGAAAATAAGATGAAAATAGCTTATAGGTAGATTATAAACTATTTATATAAGCTCGCACAAAATAATTACATAAATATTTATTAAATAAGTTTAAATAAATATTTCCAAGGTTTGCATATCCAATATTTCTCTTTTCAATTGTGGTGTGAATAAACCATCCTTTTTAAAATATTGATATAAAGACCGACCCAAAAGATTCAAAGAAGAGCACAAGTCAAAACAAAAAGTATTTCACCCAATAAAATAAAATATAATTGGAAAACCGAAGGTTCATAGAAGGCCAGGCTTCTTAGAATTTGTAAGACGCAGCGAAGGATGAGTCAAAACAAGAGAGAGAAAAAGACAAACCCAAATAGTACACAATATTATCAACAATTTTTTTTTGACGGGCACAATAATACAATATTATCAACAATTAATATCATAAGTCCTGACATATTTTCATTTTAGAGAATTACAGCCAACACCCATTTTACTATTCTCTTTTAAACACTCTCTCATCTCTCATTAGTTAAATAAAATAATAAAATAATTAATGAAATTCGTGAGAGTTCACAAATTTAAATATAATCCCTCCCTCCGTCTTTATATATCTGTCACATATATCGTATATAACTGACACTTATTTCATATATGTATTACAAAGCAATATTATTTTATTTTTTATTTTTTGTGTATTTCATATAAATTTCAACTATTTTTTTTGAACATGATATAAATTTCAACTAATCGATAAGAAAATGTCGTTGTTATCTTTTTGTTTGAATAACCTAATTCCATTATATGGTATCCTAATTGAATTTAGCATTTAGGAGAAGAGTCTGTTGTTCATACGTTTCATCCATCCTGAGTATCCCAAAACCAACAGAAAAATTATACCTCCTCTCTCTCACACACCACATCGCACTCCTCACCCGCCCCCTTCTTCACAAACAACAAAAACAAAACCCTATTTTTCTATTCATTCATTCCCTCACTCTTTCTCTCTTCTTCATCATAATCACAAACCAACCCCATTCATAATCATCACTCTTCTTCTTCCTCTTCTCACTCTGAAAGAAACGCACGCACACATTTTCTGTTCTTAATTCATTCACAATACCAATACCTACAACACAACCTGTGGCGGTTATCGAAACGGTTGCGTTTCCCCATCAAACACCGCCCTTTAACTCTTACTCTATTAGGGTTATTATTCTCTTTCCTTTCTCACTTAATTTCCCTTTCGTTTTCCAATTTCCCTAATTCTTCCTTTCTCTATAACCCTAGCTTCTTCCTCTTCAACCTGTGTGTGTGTCTTCTAGGGTTTCCGCTTTCCTCAACGCCGCTCCTCACTCTCCCTTTGTGTGTTCAAACTGTTTCGATACGACTCTTCTACCATTGTTTCCGTTTTTCTGTTTGTTTTTCATTTCTGTGCGGTGATCGATTTTGTTGTTTTTCGATGTTTTTGCATCAATGATGGTGTCTCTTTGAGTTTTCTAGTGTCTCGTGCGAGTCCATCTTTTTGTTTGAAGATGGAGGCGTAGTGAAGCTTTCTCATTTCACCGCATTGTCTTGGGTTTCACGTCAAGGGGTTCGTTGAAGGGCCCATTTCAGTTCAGCATTGTTGGAACCGGTGCGGCTTTGAATCTGGGTCTGATTTTTTAGTGAGATAGGGGATTGTAGCAACTGTGAGGATACTGATTTGTGGATTAACCTGATTTCTGGGTGGAATATTTCCCGTTTGCATCGGGGAAAGTTTTGTGTTTGGGGAGGTTAATCTTGATTAGTTTCAGTGTATGTAGAGCGAAGAAAGATGGAGGGTGTGAAATAGAGTCAGTGGTATTGTGTGTACAGGTGTTAGAGTGGTGTTCTAGGGATACGGTTGGTGGAGAAGGTGCATGTGCTTTTTTTTGTATTCAGTAATTCTTATCATGTTCAGTGTTCGTTATGGAAAAAAGTGAGCCTGCATTAGTTCCGCAATGGTTGAGAAGTGCTGGAAGTGTTGCTGGGGCTGCCAGTTCAGCCCACCATTTTGCAACTCCATCTACTCACACAGGTAATTTCAATGTCCTGAATTGTCTACATATTTTTAATGCTTTATTTTAATTGGGGTTGTCAATAGCCGCGTTATAGCGCCTAAAGTGCTGTAGCAGTTGAGTATGGCGGAAATAGCGGAGAAAATAGCGGCAGCCGTTATATTGTGAAAATGATAACAAACCAACAACTGCCCGCAGAAATTTAATGTTAGGGCTTTTTTGGGGAGTATTTAAGGGCATTTTTGGGAGTATTTTAGGGTTTTTGTGGTAGTAGTGAAAGTGATAAAGTCAGAAAGAGGAAGACTTGGATCTAAAAGAGGATTGATTGTTCCTATTTAGAAAACTTTTATTTGACATGTTTTTAGCCTGTTCGATTTTAGTATTTGAGGCTTAAACTTCTTGGTTATCTTGACTTTTATTGGCACTTGTATGCTTTGTTTAAGACACCTTTGATTCTGCATCGTTAATTTCGAGTGCCATGAATTTTGAGCATTTCTATATGTATATAGTTAACTTATAAATTCTATAACAAATTTGCAGCGGCCATTGTGCTTTGCGCTATACCGCTATAACATTTTTGGGGGTGGGGCCCTATACCGCTATAGCATTTCTTTACTGCCATAGCATTTTTGGGTCGGCCGCTACGCGCCGCCATCCAGGATTGATAAGACTGATTTTAATTAATTCATATTATGTTGCATTTTTCTTAAAATAACGTCTCATTCCTTTGTTTGTTCATTCATATATAGAATTAGGTTTTTGGAAATTTTAAGCTTATTTGACAGGATTATCTCCATAAAAAAGGTATTATTAATTAATAACTCTTAACATTGTTGTGTAGATGCTCCTTATGTAGCCCGCCAGACAAGGAATAGATCTTCTAAGACCTCTAATGATTATGATAGCCCTCGTTCTGTGTTTCTTGAACGTACATTTTCATCAACTTCTCGGAGGAGTTCCACCAACGGCTCTGCCAAGCATGCCTATAGTAGTTTCAATAGAAGTCATCGTGATAGGGACCGTGATAGAGAGAAAGATAGATCCAATTATGTAGACCACTGGGATCGTGACTGTTCTGAACCATTTGCTGATCTCTTTTCTGGAAGGATAGAGAGGGATACTCTTCGGCGATCTCATTCAATGGTATCCAGGAGACAAAATGAGATTTTGACCCCCAGAGTTGCAGTAGATACTAAATCCGGTGGCAACGGCAATCAGAACAATGGCAATGATCTACATTCTCGGGGTAGTATTGGTAGTAGCATCCAGAAAGCTGTTTTTGATAAGGATTTTCCATCACTTGGAGCTGAAGAGAGGCAGGGTATAACTGAAATTGGGAGAGTTACATCTCCTGGTTTGGGTGCTACTGCTAGTCAAACTCTTCCTGTTAGCAGTTCAGCTTTGATTGGTGGGGAGGGATGGACATCTGCACTAGCTGAGGTACCTCCTATAATTGGAAACAATACTACTGGATCTCTAAATTTGCAACAAACTGCTAGTCCAACTTCTGGGTCTGTACTTTCAAGCACATCAGCTGGTCTTAACATGGCTGAAGCTTTAGTACAGACTCCATCTCGAGCACGCTCTACTCCTGAGGTATTGGAGTTTGTTGTCTATCACTATTTCCTTCATTCTTATAATTATGATGATTTTATTTATTTTAATGACCACTTAATAATGGCTTATTTGAATGTAGGTGTCGGTCCAAACCCAAAGGCTTGAGGAAATGGCTATCAAGCAGTCAAGACAGTTGATTCCAGTAACGCCATCAATGCCTAAGGCTCTGGTAAGAAAATTGACTCTTATAGGTAGCATATTGCAAAACTTGGTCTTCTATAGATTTACCAGGACATTTTGGTCCCTTAATTTGATGTTGAATTTGTCTTTGATCTGTTCCTTTTCATTATGACTGGATGTTATTTAGTAGTAGAAAAACTCTTGAAATTTGACAATTTTGGAATAAATGACAACCTGGAAAGCTTTAGTGTGATGGGATTCTATGGAGGACATTAGACTTGGAAAGAGAGAAATGTCAAAGAATTAGACAAGAGAAAAGTTCCTACCTAGTTTTGTTTTGTGTTTTTATCATTTCCTGATAATCAGAATTGGTCATGAATTAGTGCATTATTATAGATCAGTTTCTTGTGATCTTTTGTTGATTTATTCTATTGTTGTTAGCCTAATATTACTATGAGGTGATTTTCTATTATAGTTTTTACTTCCTTTTTCTGCATGAAATATATGATGTGACTTTTACTTGCATGCTGTGTTCAGCTGTTTTTCATTATATTCTCTGTAAAGGAGCAAGAGGAACATGAAACAGAAGTTTTATACTATTGTTGTGCTAAACTAAGTTTACTATCTGGAGGAACTGATTGGATGTAAGGATAGAATAAATATATCACTTTTACATATCTGTCTTCTTAATCATTGTTATCAGTATTTATTTTTACCAGGCATATATAATGGTATGTGGAAATGTAATCAACTTGTCTATATGGTTCAAAAGTTTGTTTCTTGTTATTTGATTGCAAGTTCTTACTCAATGCATAAATTTATGACTACAGAGTGGTATATATGGTAGACACAAATTGTGTATTGGTCATTACTCTCTCTCAGCTGCCATTCACCTCTATAAACAGCACGCACTTGGTGTTTTGGCTTCCCTTTTTGCTTTTTATTAAATTGCTTCATGAAACTGTTAAGTCTCTATCCCAACCCTAATGATGCCTGGTAGCAATTTCAGTTCTTAAGATTAAAAGGATAAGTAATTCATTAGCGTTAATGATTTTGAAATTTTTGTCGCAATTATCCCACCTTATTTTAGTATTTTTGTTGTAGTCTGAATTTCAATCATGGAGCAGCTCACTTGTATCACCTGGATATTCTTGCATTCAAGTTACGCAGAATTAGCATAAAGTTATGCATAATTAGTTTATGAGTAGTAGTTAATTTTATAAAATACTACATGATAGTACTTCACCTATTTTGCTTCACACATTATCTGATAGCTTGACATTGGTTTTCGCATGCTCACTCCAGCTCGGGGGCACTTATGATGGTTTGTGAATATCTGTATTCTAGAAAACTTTGATTTTGTGAAGCACAATTAATTTGGTTTTACGAAATGTGGTGTACATTTATCAGTTTGAATGTTCAACACTTGAAATTGACTTTGCTGGTATACTGCTGTGTTTGCATCTATTGAAAATAAAAATATGTGGAGGCTGCTTGATTTGGATAATGTAAATGATACTTCTCCTTTTAATCTTAATCTTTCACATATCAAAGTTGAATAACATGTTTTTTTTTTACATCAATAATTCTGAAATTTGTTATTTTCTATCATCTTGTATGTTTATGTCTTGTATTTGATAAGTGATAGGTTTTCTCTTAAATACTTGGTGATTTCTGATAGTTTTCTTCTCAGGTTAATAATTCTTCTGAGAAATCAAAGCCCAAGGCAACTGCCAGAAATGCTGAGATGAATATGGCTGCCAAGAGTGTGCTTCAGCAACCCTCTGCACTGCACATAGCTAATCATTCCGTCCGTAGTGGAAATGCCAAAGGCGATGCTCCAAAGACATCTGGAAAGTTCACTGATCTTAAATCAGTGGTTTGGGAAAATGGTGTTTCACCTACAGCCAAAGATGCTTTGAGTCCAACAAATTATTCTAACAGCAAACCTTCAAATCATATTCCTGTTGCTTCAGCAGCTGCTTCTGCGCCTTTAAGGAACCCCAATAATCTTAAATCCCCTACAGAGCGGAAACCAGCTTCTTTGGATCTGAAATTAGGTTCTTCTATGGATAAGAAACCTTCTATTTCTCAAGTGCAGAGCCGGAATGCTTTCTTCAATCTCATTAAAAAGAAAACTCTCATGAACTCCTCAGTTCTTCCAGAATCTAGCCCAGCTGTTTCATCTCCCTTGATGGACAAACCTGGTGAAGTAAATATAGAACCAGTTGCCCCCCTTGCAAATCCTCAAGATCTTGGAAACAGTGCTGAAGTGACTAGCAATGGTAATGCATGTTTAGAGGTTCACACACTTCCTGATAATGAGAATGATACAATTCCTGATGAGGAAGAGGCTGCATTCCTTCGTTCTCTTGGCTGGGAGGAGGATTCTGGTGAGGATGGCGGCCTTACAGAAGAGGAGATAAATGCCTTCTATCAGGAGGTGAGCATCTAACATCCTGATTCAGTTTCTGTTAGTTGAATATCATTATGAATTTCGATTTCTTAAAATCTTTATGTGTGGGCTGAATATATTAGGTGATTTTTACCTATTGAACTTAGAAAGCCTTTCTTCATTGAATTAAATGGGTTCAAAACTGTCTCCTTGTCGGGCAAGCTTTTGTTTGGTTTGTAATAATACAATAGTACCAAAGTACATGCTTTAGTGAGGCATTTTGAAGCAACTTGATGTGAGTTGCGTGGCTCTGGGTAAATTGGTGTTGTCAATTCCTGTTAGCAAAAAGGTTTGCTTATTCTTTGTTGAATTTTTGTTTTGCAGTGCATGAAGCTGGGCACAACTACATTAAAGCTATGTCAGGGAATGCAGCCAAAGTTGTCCACATTTTTTGAATCTTATGCCACTAACTTGCATGGAGCTCCTGCTGAAACGAGTTCTTCTGACTCCGGATCTGAAGCGTGATTTTCAGTTGTATCATCGATAGATCCAAGTTACATATTTTTTTTATGGCAGATGGCTAGTAACATTTTCCCCTTGTTTTTAAAGAAGGCTGGTGATTTTGGAGTGAAAGAGGGTGGGTTTCTATTGGAACCCTGCATTTGCAAATATTGCAATAAGTTACAGGTGCCTACTTAGCAAGGGTTTTTTTTTTGTTTGGGGGTAAAATCTATAGGTTGGTTGGATAGAGCTAAGGTGTAGGGGCTATTTTGTCTGCAGAAATGGCATCTTTTGGGGGTATTTTGATACATTTTTCTTTCAAGAGGGTTTGATTCTAAATGATAAAGTTTATGGTTTTTTTTGTCAATTTTACATAAAAAAAGGGAAATTAGAAGTTTATTTCTAATGTTGGTGCGTGTTGATAAGTATTGTTCGATTTTTTTTTATTTTTTAATTAGACCTCATACAATAATTGTCATAACTCTACCGTATCTTAACTTTTTGAATTATGTATTCAAGAATCAAATTGTTTTGCTAGGATCGGCTAACTTTCTATTAAGTTGTCGCGGCACTGTCAAAAGGTGGTTGCTATTTACGCCACTCACATTGTAGTTAGCATCACACCACTGTTGAAATTTCAGTAATACATACAAATACTCAGTTTTTGATGTTTATATGCTTGAAAACTATTTTTCAATTGGGGACATAAAAATAAATACATTTTGGGGACATTTTTAAATGCAATAATATCGCATTTTAGAAACTGGTTTTTGGAACTTAGTAGAACTTTTGGAATAGTTAGGCCCCTTGGGGGGTGGGGTGGTTTGGTTTTAAATTTTATATTTTGAAATTATTTGAAATCAAAACTATAATTTAGATATATAAACTTAATTTTAGTTTGTTTTGGGTTTTCAATTTTAAAATGTTGTTAACTTTGTAAATTTACGATAGTCACTACTATTATAAAATATCCTTTGTCAACATTACCCACACCAGGTTTAGTATAGTTTGTAAAGTGGTAGAGGGTGATGACCATGGTAGAGCATGGCAATCATAGTGTCAAAGGTAACTGTTGGAATTCTATATTTTTATTTGTGAGTGGCAGGATGATGTTGCTTAAGTCTGTTTTAACTGCAATCTCGATGTATTATATGGTTGTTTTCAAGGCGCCTAAAGGTGTAGTTGATGAGTTTGAGAAGGTGATGCGATGTTTCCTTGGGGGGGGGGGGGGTAAAGAGGATGTCAAAAGACCGCATGGGTGGCTTGGGAGGATGTGTGCAAGGGTGTGAGGTTTGGTGGGTTAGGATTGGGTTTTTTGGGGTGGACAAATAAGGTTATGTTAGTTAAGTGGTTTTGGAGGTTTGGAAGGAAGAGCGGTGCGTTGTGGATGAATGTGATTTGTTCTAAATATAAAATGCAGATGGAGTTTATGATGGTGAACTTGGATGATGTGAGATTATCAAACTGTTCTACTTTTGTAGCAGATTTGTGTTCACCGCTGCACTAGTCCAACATAATTGTTGCAGATTTAAGAATGGTCTCGTGTGTCAAGTTGGTAGAGGGGAGGTGGTTCGGTTTTAGGGTGATGTATGGGTTGGGGATGCAGCTTGCAGGAGCAATTTCTGCGCATTTTTTGTATTTTCTTTGAATAAAATAACAACTGTGTCAGATGTGGGAAGAGTGGATATGAGCTATGAGGGGGTAACTTGACAACATAATTCTTAAAAATAAGTAGGAGCACGCCAACAATATCTTCTAGAGCTGCTAGATTGACAAATTTAAAGCTGTAACAAACTATCACATTCCTTAAAAAAAAAGTACTGAAAATAAAATTTGTTGCAACTTTAAAGTTACTATTATTTATAGAACGTAGATTATTGGTTCTCATTTTACAACACAATATTGGGTCAGGATGAGTTTGAACCTAAGCTATGCAAAACTACCCAAGTTCTCTCACAACTTTAATCCTATGAAAGCAAAGAAAACATTAAAATATGAATCCAAAATAAATAAATTACTTTTATTATATTAATAAGTGCTAAAACTAAAGGGTATTAGTTTTGGTCAGGGGTGGAGGCAGGAATTTATAATAGGGGGACTAGGATCTAAAAGAATACTCCCTCCGTCCCTAATTATAAGCTAAAGTTGAGACTTATGTTTTGTCACTAAATATAAGCTAAAGTTGTAAAAGCTAATATTTCTTTCCATATTTACCCTTGCATTTATTGGTAGTGGAGCACTATTCATAGTATAATAATTAAAAAGTTCTATCTTAAATAGGGGTAAACATGAAAAGTTATACATTTTTTTCAAAAACCAATGCATCAATTAAACCTTTATTAATAAACGTGATTTTTACAACTTTAGCTTATAATTAGTGACGGAGGGAGTATAATGTAAGAAAATTTCAAATTCTTATCAAAGAAAAAATTTGCCAAAAAAAACATAGATATTTTGGTGAACACAAAAAATTAGTTTGAGTGCAAGATATATTTTATATGAGCATAAGAAATATAAGATTAATTTGGGTGCAAGAGATACTAGTGGAACAAAATTGATTATAATAACACAATACGTGACTTTGATTATAACTTGGAAGTTCTTCATATATTTAATCTTTTTCTTAACATTAAAATAAACAATTAACACTAATAATTTCATCGAAAAACAGCAAATTAAAGCCATTACATAACAAGAAAGAAGCAATGAAAGCAAAAAACCCTTTATTGAAGGCTAAATCTTAAAGAGGATTTTTTACAAACACTTGATGTGCATACTTTTTTTCAAGTAAAACACAAGCACCACAAATTCAATATCATATAATCAGACCAATTAAGCAAAAAAAAAAAAAGTTGAACCAATAAATTCGAGTTTGAACTCATGAAAATTTGAATATCCATAAAAACTGATACATGAGAAAGTGAATAGCAAAAGAAAAAATAAAAAAGGTTCTAAATGTTGTACCCGTTAAGCAAAATTTCTTGTTCTTTCTCTTTGCTTTGTTTGAATTGTTTCTTCAATTAAACAATTAAGCAAAATCCCTTGTTCTTTCTCTTTGCTCTGTTTGAATTGTTTCTTCAATTAAACAAATTCAATTAGACAATGAATTTTCTACTCTTTAGCCTTTGCCTTGTCTTTTCCCTTTCTCTGTGCTTCTATTTCCTTAACCACGACTTTTGTTTCCTTGTTTTTAAATGGTAGTTTTCCTCGTTCTTTTTAAATTGTACAAGTGGGACCCACATGTGTTATTAAAAGAGAAAAAAGAAGAAGAGGTGCTGCCCCGTGCTGTAAATTCTAATTGTAAACGTATAAAAATTAAAAAAAAGAAGAGGTGCCGTGCTGCCCGCTCACGTGTTGTGTCTAGGCCAAGGGGTGACTAACAGACTAAGTACTATGACTCAAAAAAATTCTCTTTGGAAATGTTAAGAAGCCAGGGGTGACTAAGCAGGGGGAAGTCACCCCTGTGCTTCCGCCCCTGGTTTTGGTACCATCCTCAAACATTTTCACCACTCATATTTTCGACACTTATGTTTGCGGGAAGAATTACATACTGCATTTAAGATTATGAAATTCAAACCAGACCTTCCACAATCATGCTTTACAAAATGAGTGATGGTACTCCCTCCGTTCCTTTTTAAGTGTCGTTTTAAAACAAATTTTTTTGTTCCTATTTAACTGTCGTTTTGATGTTTTAGTTTCCATTTTGTCAATTATACCCTTACTTTTTCAATAACTCCACTTTACATTTCCCATAAAATTCTTCTTTCTTAATAACTATGAAGACCTTTATGACTTTATGATTGGTTGAGAGTTGTAGCTGGTTTAATGATATGAGAGAGTGAAAAAAAACTAACAATCCACTGTCTTGGTTGGAGACCTTTATGACTTCATGATTGAGATTTGAGAGGGTAGAATGAGAAAAACAACTCTAATAATCCACTATCTTGGTTGGAGAGTTGTATGCTAAAACGACACTTAAAAAGGAACGGAGGGAGTATAAGAATGTAGAAAGGTGGTGCCAAAATTAATGCTCAAACCTAAACCCTAAACCCTAAGGTTGGAGTAAATTAAAGGCCCATGTTTGTTACTGCAAAGTCTAATCCCTTATATCTCTCAAACTTGTTTCGATGATCAGTGAAGACATCAGAGAGTTAGTATTTTTTAGGTCATACATGTGTATGATTCAAAATAACATTTTTTGGGGTGATGAACTATAAATACATATTCAATCAGCATTTGTGTGCATTTAAAAGCCCATCAAGCTTTCAACAGCATCACCAGGAAGAAACCTCGAGCATTCATCAGAAGCATACTCAACATATTTTTTGGTCACTAATCATTTATTGCCTGGGTTTTCCAGGTTAACTGATTCTACATGTTAATGTTAGGAAACCATGAACCAAACAACCTATTTCAAATTAAAAATGTCCAAATCTAACCAGAAAGGTATCTGCATCAAAGCCAAAATCACAACTTGTTTTACCAAGTAACTTCAAAGAAACACCATAGTTTGCACCCCCATAGCAAGTATTTCCTTCAAAATTCCCAAATAAGACAATGCAAGGCTTATTTCCATGCATGACCATGCAACTTGTGTGATACTCTGAAAGCAAGAACTAATTATATGATGCTGCTTTGCACACAGGACTAGATTCTACTAATCAGTATCGATATACTTCAAGGGGCTCAAAAATGCGTTGTAGCAATTACGGTATCCAATATTTGCTTCTCAATTTCAGCTTCATCAACCCACATCGAACTTTGTCGACGCAATAATTCATTCTTCTCTGCCTTCTTCTCCTCGTGCATTTTGACTTTCCTCCTCCAGTATTCAAGTTTCTCTGCTCTTTCTTTTAACTGAATAACAAATAATGAGAAATCAACCAATGACGATCAGCTAAAGTTAGAATAGAATGTACTATAAAGAAAAACATGAAACAAACACTGCAAGCATGTGTTTCCTTAGAGTTTCTCTCAAACACAAGACAAGAAATTAATTCCAAAACTGTGACTTGAACTAGAGATTTGCAGTATAGACTACAAATGCATCAATCAACAGATAACTGCATTGCGAAGACCAGACAATTGAGTGTCTAGCTAGTTGGCGAAAAGGTTAATAATTGATATGATAATGATAGAAATTGGAAAAGAGTCAAAAGACTAATTTTACAATGAGAAACTTTTAATGTATATTTTTCATGCACTCTCTAACATGTGTTAAATCCCCCTCCCCTTGCAGATAAAGGAAATCAACAGCAATTTCAAAGAACAATGCATACCAACATATCAACAGACTCAAAATTACCAATAAAGTGGAAATATACTTTTTTCTATATCATATTTTCAATAAAACATGCTCGGATTATCAATATACTTTCCATCTCAACTTCTCACATTCTTCAATGGCATGCATAATTGAATAGTGCAATGTTATTGGAGAAGGACAAGGTTACACCATGCAATCAGCAGTACACAACAGTAGACAATAAATAGATTTTATTCAACAAACCAAACAAACACAAGAGCACCAATGCCTCCCCATGCTAGACAAATTTTCAATGAAACAAGCTGGGATTCAAATAACAAAAATCAGATTCTTCATTTAAGGGGAAAAGGAGAAGAAAAAAAAAATTTACTTCACACTTCATAAAAAAACAGGGGGGAAGAAAGAAAGAAAAAACATACAAGGGTTTCTCGAAATTGTTGCTGTTCAATGTTGCGTTGCTGGGCTCTGATCTCAGCCTCCTGAGCCTTGAGCCTCTTGCGCTCTTCGGTGGCGACTCTGAGGGCTTCCCTGCGAGCCTCATCCTTGCGCTGCTTCTCAAGGCGCATCAGCTCCATCTCTTCGATGTACTCCTTCCGAAGCTCCTTCACCTGCTTCGCGTAGTCCCTGCGAAGCTGAGCAAGCTTGGCCTCAGCCTCCTTGGGGTCCTTCGGTGCCTCCCAGCTACCCAGGAACGAGGTTGGTGGGAGGAACTTGTGGTTGTCACGATGATTGTTGTGGTGTGCAGATTTGGCAGTGGTGGCAAATGAGCGCAAGGATGAACGGAAAAAGGTCGACATTACTGAACTGATTCACAACAGCACCAGAAAAACCAAATAGGTGATGACTAAAAAGTAAAACACAAGACAGGAATTTTATAAAGACTAGGACAATATTGAATAAAATAAACTATAAAAAATTGAATAAATGTTACAAATTGTCAGTTTATCCGTTTAGGAATATAAGAAGCTTATTTTAGTACGTGAGATAAGGAATTTAAAACAAGCTGAAGGTTGAAGTCAGCATGTATACCAATTCTTTAGTGGCCCTTTAAAGCACGGAGCTAAATCTAATATTTTGGCTATTAACACTTTAAAGTCGATAACAATGCAGCATTAACAACGCAGTCGACAATGTGAAACCAAAAAAACAAAACTGCAACATTGAAAACTTCATTCTAACAATAACATGTAATGAACAAAGGCCACCACTCCAACTGGATAACTTAATAAAATGTTTTCAGCAAAGCTGAGTCAAAATTGGCTAGGTGGAAAATGGAATCCAAGCCTGGACAACTTGAAAATTTGATTTGACTCATAAGATTGATTGCATAAAGCAACTTTACATTCTCAATCCTAACTAGTTTGATTCCATGGAAAAAGCTAATACAATTACAGAGCAGTTCAAAGGAACAAAACCGAGGAGGAGCTTATTTGTATTACTATCAAATATCATCGTATATCATACGCACCCATAAAAGACATCACTAGAGGACGCAATTAAGCTTATGAAAGTAACTAAACATGAGAAGAATTTAAAACTTTTCGCATCATGTTGGTACCAGTAGCAGTGTAACTAGACTTACAATTTAGGCTTTATATTATCATTTTTCTTTCCTCTAGCTAGCTGCTACCGAAAGAATAAAACCAATTCCGACTTCCTAATAATTCTCATAATATTAATAACAATACTAAATCTAAAACTAATATATCTAACATTCCTATGTTACAGTGGCTTCAGTTAAGCCTACAGCCATGTCAATGAACACTCAAACTGAAACAGGCATTTCATCAAACAGCTAATATGCATCAGTGATCAGTCCAATACACCAGAAAAAATAGAAGCTTTGAATGTTACAGAGTAAAATAGCATAAAAAGAAAACTTCTCATAGCATAAAATGTAGATGGGTCCGGTAAATCAATGCCGCAAATAAAAATCAAGCAAAGAGATTCATTTTGTGATTTACCTTGTGCGAAAGATTGATGCAAATAGAGAGACCCAAAATGGAGATGAAGTCTGCGGCCGTGAAACTCCGGTGTGGCTTCCGATCAAACAGGCGACGGCGCGGAGGGGTGCGACTGAGAGGCCGAGAGAGGGAGGGTCAGTGCATTGATTCAATTGAGGGAGAGAATGGGAAGAAAAGGTAAAGTAAAGGTTGCACCTTGCAAATAGTTTTTATTTTATTATTTTTAGTTTCAAAATTACTTCAATGGTAATAAAAATATAAAAATGAATTTTTTTAAAATTTTTAGAAAAAATGATTTTTTTACGGTTATGATAATTAATATAAAACGTATTAATAAATTTAAATAGTTTTTAAAAAATCATCAAAATAATAAAATATTTCATAAACCCTCTAATTTTAGTAAAAATGGTCATAAGAAAACATTTATGAGATCAACAAGGTCTAGCACAACTAATAGATAGTTGAGTTCTTATGACATCTAATATAGGGTTCGATCTTTAGGCGATACGTATGGAGAATGATGTTGGGTGAAATCTACTCATTTAGTGTGATATTCGAGTCTTGATGAGATTATAGGCTCATGATTGTTGGTTGTGGGATACTTGAGAAATAAAAAAGAAAAAAACATTGATGTCCTTCCTATTTTAGAGCTCGGTGGTTGTATGACGAACAGAGACAGAGACGGAGACGATGATAATGGATTTGACGGAAATTTAAGGGTAAAATCCTTTTAATGATGCACGAATCTACGATAGCCAAGGGCTATAGAGTTTCATAGTTTGATTCACGAATACCTCAATCACTGTAAACTATTTAGTTGTATAACATGCACTTTTCCAAGTGTTGCATATGATGATCTAGTATGAAAACGCTTTCTTATTTCATTATATTAAAGTTTTGTGTCTATCTTTCTTCACATGTACTCCTTCCGTCTCATATTATAAGTCACATTTTATCAAAAAAAAATTGTCCCAAAATATAAGTCACTCTCCAATATTTATGAAGCATTAATTACCTTTTTTCCATATACATTTGACCTCATAGTGTGATTTTAAAAAGTTTTTAAGTTGGAGAGAGAAATTGTGGGTAAGAAAAGTCAATAAAACAAATTTATTGCTAGCAACTACTTTTCATAATTCAAGAGAATTAGTTAATGAGACCCTTAAAATATTTATAAAAAAAATAAACATAATATTTTACGGCCTAACATTATTATGCCATATTAGATGATCCAAATCGGCAGCCATGTACACGACTCGCCAGGTACATCCTCAGGCAGCTACAGTCATATCTTTCAATTTTACTTCTTCTTGTGTTTTTACTTGACTTGATTCATTCCATAGTTTGACAGCAGCCACGTAATAAAGAAAATGCTACAGCTACGCGCCTCAGATTTGTAACATTTGGTAAACACATATATGATTAATTATGAGACTAACTCTTTCCTACAACTACTTCAACCATGCAAAAACGCCAAAATTAATAATTCATATAAATCACACACAACACCTATATAACACTTTTGACCTTTCAAACTTGTCACAGGAGAAGGGGTCGACATATCCCACTTGACACCAAGGTGACCTTTCATAGTCCCCATCTCACTAATGAGCCTTTCTTTTAGTTTATAAACATGCATGTATCTTTTCTGAGATACTTGCACATTCTATTAGAGTTAGCATACACAAAACTCGAATTTCAATGAAATTAAACATAAATCAACCACTAATAACTTGAACCAATGACTAATATTGAGTATTTTCTGAGAGAGTTGACAAATTTGTAAAATAAATTAAACTTGAGTTTCCTAGTCTTTAGGGTAAAGAAGGAAGCATCCAAGAGATACCATGGTTTAGGCTAATTCTAAACAAAGAATGAGTTTTCGCAGTCATATTTATTCCACTGGGGACTGTTTCATTAATAAGAGACCCAGGCAAAAATTAACACATTGAATCAAGTCAAATTTGAAATCTTATCTTGTAAGCTAAAGTAGTTCTCTTATAAAAGACTCTCCCAACATAAACTCATTCATTGCCTATTTGCCTTCTTGGGGATACATAAACAACACATCTTTTTGCTTGCAACTTCTATTCAGAACCTGAGGTGCCATACACAGAAGCAGGATATAATTGAATTGGAAACATGGGTCTGCTCGGAAAAAGCTTCACTTCCAAATTCAGAAGCATCACAACTCTTGCTATTTCAAGGATTGCCATCTTGATGAACCAGCATAAGGCTCGAGCCTCACATGCTAGATCTGATGTTGCTCAATTCTTGAACCTCGGTTACCAGGATCGTGCTCTTCTTCGTGTAAAGCTCCAACCCTTCTCTTCTGACAACAACTTATTTTTTCTCAGAATCAATTCGGAATTTCAGAAGCTACTCAAAGAAGTTTATCCCAAACATGCTATATCTTTTTCTCTCTTTCACAAGCAAACATTGAATATATCCTTTGTTTATTAACAGGTGGAGCAATGGATAGCAGAGCAAAACATGTTGGATGCATTTGGCATGATAGCAAGCTATTGCCACTTCCTCAGAGAAAGAGCTGAAGTACTTGAAAATAACAGGTCAGTTCTCTTTGAGTGCATCTTGCAACATCCTAAATTATAGCGTGGTTAGTTTGGCAGCGGACAGCCGGACACACAATTTAAAGCACAATAACTCCAGAAGCTGCACTTTGTAGCTTCTCCTTGTAGGGTTTCCCAACTGCAGAACTAAACATGCTACTCATTTAGGATGGATTGTTCATGCCTTTTACTATCCTACTTTACTTATTTAGATATTTGAAAACCATGTTTACATAGGGAGTGCCCTTTTGAGCTCAAGGAAGCAACATCAAGCCTTATCTTTGCATCCTCAAGGTGTGGAGAATTTCCAGAGCTGCACAAGATACGAGAGATTTTGACATCAAAATTTGGGAAAGCATTTGCTGATCATGCTGTTGAGTTGCGCAAGAATAATGGAGTTAACTCTAAGGTAATGATTAGACTATGATCACGGTACTTTCATATGACATTGTCCGTCATGTGAAATTATGAGTCTGTCTCTCTCTTCAAAAGTATTAAATAGATGAGACTTTCTGAACATTTATCAAAAGAGAAATAAACACAATATTTCACTAGACATTGTCATGTGACATGAGAAATTATGAGACCTCATTTCAAGAGAATGATCCTATTATTCTGATAACTTTTCAATGGCTTATCTAGATCATACAAAAACTTTCACCAAGACGTCTAGACATGGAAATCAAAATGAAAGCGCTGAAGGAAATTGCTACAGAAATTGGAGTCACCTTGCATTTGGAGCAGAGCCCTTCACAAATAAGTGTGGTAAGAAAATTATGTTCCAACGCTATTTCTTAGTACCACTTCATCTTTTCACATTAATGTATCAAAACACAAAACACTTCGCTTTCAACTCACTTTTATCTTTATCAATTTTACCAAAATCAATTCTGACAAGTCCTATCCATATATGCACTATATTGTACTGCTCGAGTGTTTAAAATCAGGATTGATTGTGACATTTTATAGTGATACATGTTCTTTTCTACTACTGCAGGACAAATTAGAAGTTGAACGGAGACAAGATGAAGTGGGAACCAGTAAATGGAGCAGTGTTGATGATCCTAAACATGAAGCAAACATCCAACATGATCCTGAAAATTTAATCCAGGATAAGGATTTATCTGACAGAGTTGCATCCGGCAAGGTGCATGTGCATCCCAAGGGATGCTGTAGTTCTAAGCAAGAGGATGTAGTCATTTCCAAAAGCAGCCGTGGTATTGATCTTAAACATTTGGAATGGACAGAAATTAAAAAACAACTTGCATTATGGCAAGAAGAATCTCATTTAGAGTTAGTTTCCAAGGAACACTTGGAGCAAGATACAAATAGAGAGAGCATCATATGATAGCAAAACAGATAGCATCATGAACATGTGGATTGGAAGATGATGTCAATGAGAACCAAATGAGCACAAAGACAAACAAAAAGGAATGTACATTGTAGACAGTTCCAATTAATAAAAAAAATCCCTTTCCTATGGTTTCTTTAGATGTTAAAGAAGGTGAAACATCAAATAATTTGTTTATTAACACTTGAAATTGTAAAAAGAAAAAAAGAAATTTTTTTTTTGAAATTTAAGTACAAGAATATGTAAATGAAAAACAATCCAGATCCGAATGGTGATTTTAGAAAGGGAACATGTTGATTATAGTAGGACGAAAAAGCAATGCTCAAGGGTAAGCCATTACTCATTTGTCTGAACTTTACATTCCATGGTAGATTTCATGTTTACTCCAATAATGGTGGAAATCAGGAGAACCAGTGATCAATCACAAACCAAGACTATGGTTGCTAGAAAAAGAGATAATCAAAATTGGAAATATTAAAAATAATTATTGTTAGACACACTCAATTAGTGAGAGTTGGTTAATTAGTGTGTGGGTTCGTGAGTGAGGCATGTTGCCTATAAATAGAGAGTTTAGGGGGAGTATTGTTATCTTTTGGATCATTTGGGGTTTGGGACCTAGGGAGACTGAGTCTCTCCAATTACTCAGCAACATGGTTCTTTTCTACATTCAATATTTCCAAGAGTCTCTCCAATTACTCAGCAACATTGTTCTTTTCTACATTCAATATATCTAGTTCCTAACAAGTATAAACTAACGATCATATTGAAAATGTAGCCAGTGCTTTCTGTAACACTGCTCAGTGCTTATATAAAATATGCTGATAAGAAAGTGCTTGATATGAAAGTCGATAATTTATGCATCAAGGAAAGATGAGCAAGATCACAGCTTGACATCTCAGTTACAATTCTAAATGGAAAGATAATGAATGCATTTGACAAAAATTGTTCTAAAGCTTAAGCTTCACTAGAGTGCAAAAGAGATTTGGTAAATTCTGTGGTACCCATAAATTTTTTTGGGTGTGATACCCACATTAAGTTATTTAATAGATTATTACTATGTTGTTTAATGTAAATTTTATATTTTCAAATTTTATTTTACTTTTCAATTAAAATCATTCCAAAAAATTCATTTTTTAATGAAAAATTGACAAGTAATGAAGACGAACGATGGTAGTGGCGATGCCCGTCAAATTACCATATTTGACGGAAGAACAAAGGTTAAAAAAACACAACAAACAAATTTCACGTCTCTGACAATGGAATACTATATTACTACGATATAATAAAATCGAACTTTTAACAAATATGTAAGTTTTTACAACTAATTTAACTCATTTTGGGTACCACGCCTTGAATCGACTCAAGGTACCACAACAATCACCTTTTTTTGGATTGGTTAAACACATGAATAAAGGTGGTAAGTTCTGATCACAATATCTCATGATTCATGTTGTTGAATAAACTTTCCCAAACATGATGCAATAAAGCATAGTGCAGGTTGAACACTGAATATCCAGATTTCCCAATCACAATATGGTTAGTAAAAGACAAACTCAGCATGTAATAAGACAGTAACTAAACTTCAGAACATACTCCTGACTCTTGAGAGTCTTTCTGATTGTCTTGTGATAACGCATTACAAGGTTCACTTCATTCTTAAGATCAACAATCGATTCTCTTGCTTAGAAGCTACAAGGAGTTGCTTCTCAAAATAAGAGTTGTTCCTGTCAAAAAGTGTAAGAAGATTGATTTTCCAAACATGATGCAAATGTTTCTAGATATTTCAAATCTGCATTAGTATATCCTCTGAATGCTACTGAGTAGTGAGTACTACATACTGATTACCATACATTTGCATCTTATGGTCTTCAAAGAGTGACCAGAGTATATATAAGTTATTATAAGAACCAAAAGGTTAATAGTTATGCCACCAAGCACTGACAAAAACCCCAAGAGGTTGTAACCAATCTTCCCTAACTTAAAAATTTCAGTGACAAAACTATGAGAGTAGAAACGTAATGATTCATCTAAAAGAATTTCACACTTGTCTGGTATACATAGCAAGAGAAATAACTTGACTGTAAACACAATACAACAGAACAACCATAGTATTGAAAGGAGAACATCCTATTGACACAAAACATCACCGAAAAAATACAAGAAGTTTGAAAACATCCTACATTTGATTTCAGGACAAGTTGCCACCACTCTGCTGCCACAAATTGATGAGATCAGTTGCTTGGTTCAGAAGAATAATCATCTGCTTTTGTGATATCCAAGGCTTGCTCTCGAGTAACTCCTTGAGCTTCCCAAGCATCTTTCCTTGGCCAAAAGTAATAAGGGCTGAGAGGAATGGTGTCGTGGCCCGGTACAGCTTGGTCAAGTGCAATGCCAATGTTCTTCTCCATCCAAATGAACTTCAACACAAGTCTTGGCTTGTCAGTTGGCTTCACAACCACTCCAAGCTTCTGAATCACAGCAGTCACCACCACAGTTAAAAAAAATACAAAGCACACTAGAGAATTTTATTCTTTTTTCAAAAAAGAAGGTCTTAAATCAGAGAAATGAAAGCAATTTTCAAGATTCAATGCATGTTTGGTTCATAATTGATTTTGGATAAAACTGATTTTAGCAAAATTGATTATAGTGAGCGTGAGTTGAGAGTGGAGTGATATATATATATATAAAAACAAAAGATTGGATCCAACAAAAACTAACTACTGATTCCAGAACCCTTCCCTCACGGGAATAGGCTCTGATACCAGAACTTGCGGAAGCTAAAAAACATTTTGCAAATAATGAAAAAAAATAAAAACTCAGTGTACTTACAGAAGAAAGCTTTTATTCAAAGATGAGCTGCAGGGATTACAAACATAGAGAGAGAGAGAGAGAGAGAGAGAGAGGTAGGTAAAAACCCGATGCCCTCTACTCTAACTTGGCTACCTATTTAAACAAGACTTAACCATGATTACTTTTCGAAAAGTAATTCTGGTTTACAAAAGGTAACTATAGTTAATGATAAAGTAACTAGACTTGATTTAAAGTAGCCCTAGTTACAATAATGAAAACTTTGATAATGAAAAGCAGATTCCTTGTCTGCCATGATGAAGAGTGTTGATGATGACTCTTTTGTCTTTAGTCATACGGATGATAATTGATGCCTTCACAGTCATCCTCATTATCTTGGAGGTAGTGTCGACTGTTGACTGATGATGTATCTGAGCCTGACTTTTGGCTTATCATGTCTATTTTTTGTTGAAATTCTTTGGGTGAGCTAGCTGAAGCTAATTCGGCCATAATTTTTGACTTCTCTTGAAGGAATGAGGCTTCTTGAGAGAGACCTGGAGCCTGGGGTGCGGATAACTGCTTCTTGCTCTTTTGAGTAAGATGATAGGTTTTTATCCAGGCTTCAATTTTTGTTTGCTGTATTAATGAAATATTGAACTTTGCCCACCACTTTATCCTAAAGATTCGATAAAGCTGGTATAATTCTGTATCATCAAAAACTTGAACGGATCTCCAGTCCCAAGTTAATATCCATGAAATGGCTTGGGAGGCAGTGAACATGAGGAGTTTTTCTTCCATGAGGAAGTCGGTCCTTTGGACAAAGTATTTGAATAGAGGCTTGACTTCTTCAGGGAAAATGGATTCATCCAAACCTACTTGGTAAAACCAGACTTTGAACCATTGTGGGAAGTTCAGCGAAATCCCCTTATGAAACCATATGAACCAAGAGTGTTGAAAGGGTCTAAGATACAGGGCGTTGTACCAAGCGTCTGTGTAATCATAGTAATTGTAACTAGGTGGATCAAACTGTCTAGAAAAGTTTTTGAAGTAATGAAGAGGGGCATTCCAATCTTTTTCCGAAAGAACTTTGATGATTTTAATTTTTGAAAAGGCTATCTCCCCTTGTTTGTCAGGGGTATGAGTAACCTCTATTGAGTCAGAATCCACCAGGATGAACTCATAAAAGAGTCGGGTCTTTTTGGGATGTCCTGGAACATATTGAAAGTTGGGAGGCAATAACTTGGCAGCTATTTCTTTTGGATATAAGGAGAAATATTCTTTTTCTATGATGAGGGATGACAAGCCTTCCGGCTTTTCCACATATTCTGTTGGTTCAGGTTTGACAGAGGGTTTTGAAGAAGGTTGAGTTAATACGGTATACTTATTAGCCAGTGGGACTAATGGAGCTTTTTGATTTTGAGGAGGTGTTTTGACAATTTGTGAGGTAGTAAGTCTTTGAGAGGATTTTGAAGGGGTGGCTGGTGCAGATGTTCCAGTACTTTTGAGGGGAGTTATTGCAAGTGCTTTGTCTTTGGATGTTGAAGATGAACCCAGTGGGGGTCCATATTGATCTTTTGACTTGGGCTTTTCACTCATGTTTACCCTGTAAAAATTCTCTTGTTAGAAAATCTGGAAGGGAGTTACTATCTCCTTTAATATGAGTTATTTCAAAATCAAAGCAAGAAAGTAAAGATTGCCATCTGGCAAAAATGTGTTTTGAAACTAGGTTTTGAACATCCTTTTGTAAAACTGAAGGTGCTGCTTTGCAATCAGTTTTTATTAAAAATCTTTTATTAAAAACATCATCTTGAAATTTTTGAACACATAGGACTATTGAAAGAATTTCTTTTTTGACTGTGGAATATTTCTGTTGAGCTGGGTGCCAAATACCTGAATGGTACCTAACTATTTGTTCTTTTGAAGACTGAGGTTTTACCTGCTTAAGTATCCCACCATATCCTAATTCTGATGCATCAGTTTCTATAATTAATGAAGCATATGGATCTGGTATTCCTAAACAAGGTAGACTTTGAACTAATCTTTTGACTTCTCTAACACTATGGCTCATTTCTTCAGACCATGGCGGAGAGTTTTTCCTAAGTCTTTTGAACAAAGGGGCACAAATTATCCTTATGTTGGGGATAAAATCTGCTACATAATTAACACAACCTAGAAATCTCTGTAATTGAGTTTTCTCTTTTAATTCATTTGGAAAGTTTTTGGCGAATTCTAACGATCTTTGTATTGGGGTAATTTGTCCCTGATGAAATTCATATCCTAAAAATCTGGTTTTGGTTTCAAAGATTTTCATCTTTTTTGCTGAAACTACTAATCCATTTTTCTTAATGATTTCTATAAATTTTTCTAAATGTTGAACATGCTGATCTATGCCTTTTGAGAATACTAAGACATCATCTAGATATACAATGGTAAAGTCCATGTATGGATAGAATATATCATTCATGATGTTTTGATATTCACTAGGTGCATTTTTCAAACCTTGTGGCATTACATTCCATTCATAATGACCAAAAGAGACAACGAAGGCGGTTTTATATCGTTCCTCCTCCTTGACCGAAATTTGATAATATCCTGACTTCATATCAAATTTTGAGAATATTGTTGTTTTATGTAATCTTTTAATGAGATCTGTTTTATTAGGCAATGGATATCTTATCCATTTTAATACTTTGTTTAAGGGTTTGTAATTAATGACTAATCTAGGGGCTCCTCTTTCTAACTCAGAAGCATTCATGACATAAAACCCTGTGCAACTCCAAGGAGATTTGGAGTGGCGAATCAGGCCCTTTTTGAGATATTCTCCTATTTCTTCTCTACAATATTTTAAATATTGTTCATTCATTTGAATGGGCCGGGCTTTGGTAGGGATGTCTTTCTCATTAAACCCGTCTATGTATGGTAATGTTATGGTATGTATTTTTCTATGATGAAAGGCCATGGGATTTAAATCACATAGATCCTTTTCTATCCGATCTTGAAAATCCTTAATAATCTTTTGAATATTAGATCTCTTGAGCTGTTCCTCTATTTTATAATATTTTATTTCTTTTTGTAAAGAATTGATATGATTCTTTTTTCTAGAGATCATATTTATTTTGGAGGTGGAGATTTCCTTTAATAAATTTAATTCTTTTACCTGAGGAGGTTTTATAAATGGAAAAGTAATAGTCTTTCCTAAGACTGTTGTGACTATTCCCTTTTCATCTATTTTATCAATAGGGTATAGAAGACAAATGAATGGAGTTCCTAAAATGATTTTTTCTGTCATGTTTTTTACTATGACAAATGAAGATCTAAAACAAACTTGGCTTTTGCAAATCTTTGCATTTGATAGTTTGTATTGAATATTCATTTTGGATCCATTTGCACTGTTGACTCCTTCTTTGGTTTTCTCATAAAATTGAGTGGGGACTAAGCCTTCCTGAATACAATTGATATCTGCGCCACTATCAATGAGGGCTACTATATTGATTCGAAAATCATTATTAATGACTAAAGTTATTTCAGAGTGCCATTTATGGGTTATAACCAAGTTGAGGAGATTAAGATAACTTTCACTGGGTTCTTCTTCTTCTTCTTCATTATGTATTTGCTTTAATCCTGAGGTACTGGCTAAGGTTTCTTGAGATTCTATAATTTTTATCCCAGCTATTTCCATTAATCTGAACTCTAAGCTAAGATCATTTTGCTTTAATTGGTTAACTTCTTCTTTTAATATTTTTACTTCTTCTTGAAGATCTGATAAGGTTATGGTTGGTTTAGGACGAAATCTATTAAAAATTTCATTCATGCTATTTATTGGAGGACTAATTTCCTTTTTCAAGGTTTCTTCCTTTTTGACCAAAAGATTTAGTTGTTGTAGAAATTCGTCCCTTAAGGGAGAATCCTCCATTTTGTCTATTATAGAGATTAAACTCATAGTTTGATCTTGGGTTAGCATATTGACGTTTTGTCCTAAGCATCCTGCACAATCACAGAATCCTGAACTATCTTTAACACATTCTCTTTCTTCTTCTGAAGAGGAATGAGAATCAGATGAGTATTCGACCAGATTTACATCTTGGTCTTCATCTCCTTCATATTCATATTCTGAAGAGTAGTGAGGATCTTCACTATTAATGAGAACACTGATTAGACTATCTTTGAGTTTTTGGTCTAAATCTAATTCATTAATTTTTTGTTGAGTTTTGCATTTGTTTGCATAATGTCCTGGCTTTCCACATTTCCAGCAGACATTTTTCTTTTTATTAGGATTTACAGCTTTTTTGTTTATAGGTTTTTGAGTAGTAGGACTTTGTTCATAAGGTTTCTTTTGAAATGGTTTTCTCTTTTTATAGCCCTGAGAAGGCTTTGTTTTGGATCTATTAATCCTTCTAGCTTTTGAACTAGGAGCTTGTAAAGGTTCTACTCCATATTGTTCACAAAAGCTACCTACTTCTTTTCTTGAGATTTGCATATCTTTTTGCATTTTGTTTTGAAGTTTGAAGTCAGTACAAACTTGTATTCCTGTGTGTACTATAGTGTTATGCAATTGTCCAAATGATAGCGAACCAAAATTTACTGGATTTCCTTGATTAAAAAGTGATAAATTATCTAATACCTTTGATTGCATTAATCTAGGTAATCCTGCAATAAAGCGCTCTTTCCAGAAGGCGTTGTTGCCATCTTCTCTTAAGGTTACCTTTGAGAAGAAGGTGTCCTTATTCCATCTGTAATCGGACATGGTGGGACAATAGAGATTAGCGAGCTGGCTTGAAGCTCTCTCTCTAAATATGCTAGGATCTCCTATGAAATGAAGTATAATAGTATATATTAATGTTGCTACAACATCTTCTTCTCCATTTTCTTTTTTCTTTTCTAATATAGTTGATTTATCTTCAGGGGTCATGATGTTGTCCCACCAGCCTCGTAACTGACCGGTGAAGCCATGAGTAATCATTAATGCTGCATTTCTATCGGTGTTATTATGGACTTTATAGGCTGTGGCAGCCATAATCATTTGATGCGTAATATCTAATATATTTTGTTCACTAAAGCCATCGATATTCCATTCATCAAGGCTAGTTCCACTAAAGGTATTTTGAATAAATTCTTTTCTTTCTTCAAACCTCATATCAGAATAGGAAGGTCTTGGATAGTAGGCTCTTGTGTTGTTATCTGGCCCAAACTTTCTAATTTTATTGATATTTAAATCTTTATCCAAATGATTTATTGAAAGCTTGTTTAATTTTTCTTTTAATTTTTCTACACTTCCCGAGAGATTAAAGGAATTAAATTCTTCTTTAGTGTATTGAGGAATTTTGAAAATAGGAGTTTGCAAAGGGTTTCCTAAGGTAAATGATGAAGAAGCTTCTTTGGTTGTAATAGAGGGTTTTTGAACCTCTATTCTTTCTAGCTGCTTTGACATGACTGTTAACATAGTATTTGCAAAATTTAATTGTTGATGAACTTTGTTAGCTTCTGCCTTATAAGGAGATGCTTCGATTTCATGACCATCTTTTATGACTATTTTCACTCCAGTTTGTGGAGGGTATTCTGAAGTAATAGTGTTATTATCAGGAGTTTTCCAAGTGGTATTTATTTTTGTGATTGGATTGACGTTTTTCCAGAAAGGATAATTAAGATTATTTTTAATACAATGGTTTTCGAACCAATCAAAAAAATAGATGTTTGTTTCAGAAACTTCCATTTCTTCATAATATAAGGCCCTAAGAGTTTCAGTTTCTTGTTTACTGTAATTCTCGAAGTACCATAATCTTTTATCTTTATTGTATTCAGCCATAAAATCTTTTCTAATGAAATCTTTGTCTATTTCAAAACTAGGTTTTACCCTACTTAGCATGTTGATTTGCGAAGGGGTTGGAGAATAATTACTAGATTCTTCATCTTGATATATAGGTGTTGCTATACTAGGACTAGACGTTGTATCTAATCCTTTAAGCTTTGATGATACAGAAGATCTTGGGAGATCTACTCTGTATAACTGTTGAGGAGATCTAATACTAAATGAGTTTGATCTATTCATTCTTAAAGTGAGATTTGCTCCTTCTTGAAACAATTCTCTTACTTGAGTATTATGAACTTTTGGTTGAGGCAGAGAATTCTTGAATACCCATTCCTCAGGAACTTTACTCATAACTTCTTCATGAGTAAGTTTCTTTGGAACTTGTACTGAAAATCTTTTAAGGTTTGCTTCTAGAATAATGGTTTCTTGTTTGGGTGAAGATCTTAAAGCTTTAAAATTATAATTGATTTTTGAAACTTTATAATATACTCTATATATTATTGAGAAAGGATCACTTTCTTCTTCAAAAATATCATTGTTTGCTAATAGATCTAATTGTATGGCATTTTTGGTCCAACTATTCTGAAGATTCATAGCATAGGTTGGATAGCAGTTAAAGAAAACAGGACCATCATGAAGGTTTGATTCTAAGACTGCAATTAACGAATCTTGTGGCTTTAATAGCCTCATATCTCTTAACATTACTATTATAGGAGAATTGATTCCTAAACGAAAGTTAGGTTTTGCAGCTACTTGTATTAAACCTACATGAATGAAGTTAAAACCATTTTTAATGTGTTGATCTAAAACATCTTCATTTAATAATTTTATAGTACTTGTGTGATCAGAACTATGTTGACAACATTCTATTGTAAAAATAGAATCATCTGCTCTATTGAATAAAGTGTGTTGTTTATATATTTCTTTCTTTTTAACTATAGGGATTGACCAATTTTGAAGTGCTCTTTCTATTGAAGCTATTTCTAACTCTTGTTGGGCTACCCTAGAGAGTTCTTGATCTTGGTTACTAGAACCAGAGTTGGATGTTGATGGAATCATGATCTGTTTGTTCTTTCCTAAACTTATTTCACTTAGGGTTTTGATTAATCTAGCCATGTTATTTCTAAAGGGACTTAAGAATGGTAATGTTTCTTCCCAATCTGGCTGACCAACGGACTCACTACCTCTCAGGTTTTACGGTCGGGACCACTAGACTCCAGGGATACCTCACACTAGATTCTTAAGAACTCTAAGTGAAATGAACAAGGTGATTAATTAAAACAGTAAGAAGAAATAAAGTTGCAGAAAAACAAAAGATTGGATCCAACAAAAACTAACTACTTATATATATATATATATATATATATATATATATATATATATATATATATATATATATATATATATATATATATATCAATTTGGGTACATTTATGAAAAAAAGTGATTTTTCTAGGGTAATGTTATGAAATCCAGTTGTAAAAACTCAGCATCATTCAATGCATAAACAACTCGCTAAAGCTTCTAGCAAAATTGAATCAATTCTCTAAAGCTAATAGTAGAATGGAATCAATTTTCCAAAATGACTGCCAAACATCTATGTTGTCATCCAAAATTGATTTTTCTCTATCAGAATCAATTCTGAGATTCAATTATTCACAATAACACACTCTTAACTGACACACATAATATCCTGAACATTTCTGCACCCGTTTTAAACATTCTCATTGGAATTACAAGAACATAGATACATATACTCAACTCCATTTCTTTTCAGTTCATTATCTCTTCATTTAGTATGAAGAAAAAAAAAACAATTTTGGACTACCCATCTTTGTATTGAAAGAAGGGCAAGAAGAAAAAGCAGAAAAGAATATAACTTTGGAAATCACTGGAAAAAAGAGAGAGTGGCTATTCTTATTCTATTAGTATTGAGAGTGAAGCATCAGCTAGTGATGTACCTGAGGCGGAGGAGAGAGAGAAGTGTCATCTTGTTCAGCAACGGCAACCGCAGCAGAAGGAGTTTCGGCCGCAGAAACAGCGAGCCTAAAACGTGAGGGGTTTGAGGGACACAGGTGTGAGTGAGAATGTGAGTTTGAGGAGAAGGAAGAAGAGGTGTTGAATTTGATGGGCGAGAGAGTGAGAGGCTTCAGAGTGGGAGGTTGAACTGCCACCATGGATGATAACATCATGTTGTTGTGAATGTCACAGCCAAACACACACACACACACACACAGACAGACAGCAACAAATCGATGAAGAAGAAGATAAGGAAGGAAAGAAACCTGAGTTGGGTGCCCCTGCCCCGAATCACTTTTTCAATCGGGTGCCCCTTCCCCGTAATAACTTTAGGATAAGATAAAGTTTCTTCTTTTATTTTATTTTTTTCCCAATGAATTTTTCTAATCCATTAACTTGTAGTGATTAAAATCATATTCTTTGTTAAATTGTAATTATTTTCTAGTTG
Organism: Lotus japonicus; assembly: GCF_012489685.1. Classification (NCBI taxonomy): domain Eukaryota; kingdom Viridiplantae; phylum Streptophyta; class Magnoliopsida; order Fabales; family Fabaceae; genus Lotus; species Lotus japonicus. The sequence goes on along the minus strand of NC_080041.1, from coordinate 60,294,509 downwards.
TGGAAAAATTTGTTTCCAAGAAAAAAATGTTACCACATTCGGTAACCATCGATAAATTGATGAGAAATGTGTAACTTATTATGTTAATAATTCGGTACCAACTTTTCTTTTTACATAAAATTGATCGTCGAGTTACTAGCGTCTTAAATAGTTGGCAAATTACTAAAATGTCGGCCATTTAGGCCGTCGGCAGGAGTAGCTACATTGTGGACTATGGGGGCAATCATCCGTTAAAATCTTTAATTCTCTTATCAATATTATTTATTTTCAATACAACACAATGTTTTGAGTACAAATGTAATTTGCGTTTTATTTTTTTAAATCTCAAAACAAACACACAATCTCTCTCTATTTATTTCCTCACTCGAGTTGTTCCTTGTTCCCCTGTTCTTACCTAACTGGTTTATTCCAAAGACTTTTTTTTTTCTTTCTGAATCAAAGTTCAATTGGGGAAATGGCCAATGTTCACACATCGATACTAGGAAACCATGCTAGGCTAGTAACCCACCTTAACTCGACCATAGAATACCTAAGTGAAGATAATCCGGTCTTCGGCCCTAATCCTCTTATAAGATGTGTGCTAATAACGTCATAATATAGTAAATGAGTACAAAATCGTTTCGTAGTTACATTGTGAACTATGCAGGAAATTGTCAATTGCCCCCACTAAAATCTTTATTTCTCTAATCAATAGTTAATTCATTTTCAATACAACACAATATTTTGAGTATAAATGTGATTTGCATTTTAATGTTTTGAATCTTGAAGCAAAAAATGCAATCTCTCTCTATTTCTTTCCTCACTCGAGTTGTTCCTTGTTCCCCTGTTCTCGCATGAATTGGTCTCATCCAAAGACTTCTTTATCAAAGTTCAATTGAGGAAATGAGAAAAGTTTTACAGGAAACCCACAATGGGCGTCAATGTTCACATATTAATACTAGGAAATCATATTATGCTTGTATTGTAACCCACTTTAACTTGACCCTAGAATACCCAAGTGAAGATAATCCGCTCTTTGACCCTAATCCTCTTACCTCTTATAAGAGGCGTGCTACTAACGTCACAATGATTAAATAAGTACAAAATAATTTCGTAATTGCCTTTTGTAATTATTGACTTAATTGCATTTCGTGATATCTAGGTACATTTAATATCTTGGCAAGGAATTGAGTCATAATTAAGGCACGAACATAGATCAATCTCTATGACTGAACAATTGACAATGACCAGACTTTGTTTAAGCGTTGATGTTGTAAATACAATCCAACTTTTTTGTTAGAAATGTTGTGTGTTTGTATTTACGTTCAAATTGGTCAAAAACATATTCACTCCAATGATACAAGAGATATGGATTGGCCAAAAGCACATTCAAGCTTTCTTAAAATGTGCGCTGATAAAAATAGTAAAATACACACAGAAGTATCACAGATTCCATGGAGAGAGTAAAATTCCCATAAAGGTTTTTTTTTGAAAGTTCATAAAGGTCATAGACTATAAACTCAAATATATTGGGTGAGCCAAAATTCACATCCCTAATGTTTATATGTTCATTGTTTCATTTAATACCAATTAACATTGTTCTTTGTCATGACTTTACTTTCATGCATGAAAGAGATATGCTTCCAAATTTAAAAGTACTTCATTTTAAGTTTGAAATGGCATTTTGTCTTTGATTCACTTACATGTATAATGATCCAAGATTGGTGTTGCCAACAAAATATCTCAGCAAGGCTAAAAAAGAACCTCAATTGTAATTTCCCTACCACACAGTTTTTGTACACAAAACTGGTTGAACTTATTATGCACTAGATTGAAAATATATTTTTCTTATGATGCTGAAAAGCAAAATAGTGAATACACACAAAGTATTGTTTTTGTTCCACAAGAAAACATCTCTAGACCTTTGACGGCACGCTTGGATCACCCTCCTGCTTGCTCTTGTCAGCTTCAAACTTGTCAATTGCTACTTGCAGCTCATCAGTACCTCCAACAGCTCTCATGGTGTAGTAGTAGGTCCCGAAGACAAATGCTGTCAAACCCCCGGCAACTACGAAATTCTTTGCCTTGGGTGGAAGCCTTGCAAATCCTAAAACTCCAGCCATCTTGGTGAATGGGGAAAGATCTCTAAAAAAGAAAAGTTAGCACAATTTCACAAATATGGTCTTGACCACACATGTGCAGATAACAAAGAGTAGTTCAATAAGGTAAAAATGATACACAATATAAATTCTAATGAGGGAACTCCAAAAAAAATAGCATGGCTTGAAACAGCAAACATTTCCACAAACAGAATAAGTGCATATGTTTGGAAACCCTTGTACAATTGATTCTGAAGTCGTAATGAACTATAGGAAGAAGCTTCCATTAGCAGCTTTATTGATTCTGAGAGAAAAGCTGATCCAAACATGTTATAAGGGATGTCCCAGAAAACGAACAAACACTTGAGCCCTTTCCAGAGACAGAGAGTACTCACTCTCAGCTAGGGCTAGGGTACACAGAAATCAATCAAATTGGGCTCTTTCAACTAGATACAAAACATGATGCAGTAGAATACAAATATTTCAGAAGAAGTAGCAGAGGAAAGTAGATACCGGCGAACGGTGGCGGTGAATGAGTCTGTGAGGAATTTCAACAAACAGTATAAGTGCACGGAAAATGAAATCAGAACATTGATTGTGTAGAGTAGAGAAAATCAATCCTCTTAACTCTTAAGCAAAGCAAAAGAAATGACAGCAAATCATACAATCAAACAAACCTCAAAGGAATGAAACCTTACCTTGCGTTTGAGAGACAGACAACGCTACACACACTGATTTGTAATGTTAGCACAAGAAAGTTTTTCACGTTTTTATCTAGTATTGTGTTTTCCCATTTTTAAAAGGAACGAGTATCCAAACACTAAAATAAAAATAAAAAATTCAACCAATACCTTTACCTTAATTCTCACAAGTGAAAAATGTATATTACTAAACAAATTTGATAGCAACACCCACTTCAAAGAATAGTTATAAGGTGTACCATTTTAAAAGTGATTTGTTCATGAACCATTATATGTGACCGATCAATATAATATTAAAGAAATGTATAAGACCGGTGAACCATTTTAAAAGTTTATAATATTATATCTAATTGATTTCTCTACTTGTCACTTTTTTAATATTTTTTATTATTTTATTCGTTCTCCCCTTCGTTTTCTCTCTCCCACTATGTTCCTCATTAAATCCGCATTACATTGTTCTGTCATCTTCTCCCTTCACAAACCTCACATTTTACTTCAATTTCCACTTTCCAAAGAATCATTAAATGAGTGCACAACACCCATTACATCTAATACCTCTAAATGCACCAATTCAAATTTCAAATTCAAAGTACCCTTCACATATCCTCATTACAAGTTACAACTACCCTTCCTCCAAATCTCCAATTCTAGGGTCTAGGGATCACTCTCATCTTCTTCACCATTCGCACTCCTCCGCAGTTGCCCTCCCTCCTTCACACAACCCTCCCTTACCTTTCCACGCCTCCACCCTCTTATACTAAAGCCAAAGTGAAGAAAATGAAAATACATATGTTAATATGTTAATAGGTTGAGGGGTATAAGTTATGTAGTAACTAATTAAATCACAATACATGCACATTGTGTGTAACATATTTCATGATGTAGCCTCTACGGTTTTATCTCCACAAATAGCAAAACACACTTTGCACTTGCAGTTTGTAATTTGGTGGTACGTAAAAACTTCTCATTCTCTAACTAACTTGAATATTACATCTAGTGAGTGTTGCTAGCGCTCTCCTCACTAGATACAAATTGCAATAACTTTCTCTCACCCTCCTTTCTTTCAAATATCTTTTTAATTTTCTTCTTTTCTACCTCTATATTCCTCTGCATGGTTATTTGTGAAAGAATCATTATTTCAATATTTTATCATTTCATATGTTATTTATAAGTTTGAAATTTTCGTCAATTAACAATAAGGATAAGTTTTTTTAAACGGAAGTTAAAAACGTACATGCCAATGTTGCATACAATTTTTTTGTATACACTATTCACCATGTGTTACTTAATTATTTTATTAGTAATTAATTAATTTATGAGTTCCTTTTATTTGATAAGAGATTAGAAGTAAACGTGGTAGGAAAAAAAATTAAATAAAGAGAAGGTGAAAAAAGTGATAATACAGAAAGAAAGTTGAAAATCAAGATTATTGATAATATAAGTTTATTTACTTAAAGCAATTTGGCAGTGAACTTCAAGAAATGGTTTGGGAAAGCATACCACAAGAACCCTCTTGAGAATATGACCTTTTCATTGAACAACTCTAATCCCATCTTTTTTGGCCAGAGTGCATATGGAACATTCTTCAAGAACATTGCCTTAAAGCACATGTTATAACAATCATTTTAAGAAATATATACTCAATGGGAGTCATGTTGAAACTGTAGTCTCTGAGATCTAAGGTTTGGACAGATAGGAGAAGGAATACAAATAGCACTAAATATAAAGGGAAGTTTCCTATTATTTGCTATAATATGATCCATGGTAAGCATATTGGACCTTGAAAAACTGTAATACTGGATCATCTTGCACCTTTTTGCATCAAATATATCAGGAGTTCAAGACTTCTAAGACCATGCCTCAACATGATATTTACCGCTCTTTTCCAATGCTCTAATCCACCTAACTGCATCCTCCTTTGAAACCTCATTTTCTTTAGATATTATTTCCTCAAAAGCTGATGTTACATCTGCAGGCATTTTGGTTGAAGAACCTGCTATATAAACAGCAGCCCCCTGAGCTAACAGGTTCCAGATCCTTTGGCTGTGTTCCCTCATCTTATGTTGAACATAAACCTTCTGAGGCTGGTCCCTTGAGAAAGCAACATAGAAACCACCACCCTTTGCTTCTGAAAGCACCCCATTGTTGTGTGAATGAGTCAACCAAAGGTCTCTGTACAGAAAGTCACCATCTTCATTCCTACAGCCAAAGAAGAAAATAACTGGAGCAGTGGAATGAGTTTTACTTTGCACTGCTCTTTCCTCTAAAAATCCACGAAAAGGTGCGCATCCCGTCCCTGGTCCAACGAGTATGAGGGGAAGTGATGGTGATGGTGTTGGAAGGGAACCTTTGAGGAACCAGACTGGAATGTAGACGGCTGTTGAGGAACCAGACTGGAATGTAGACGGCTGTTTAAAACAAGAATTAATCAAGCACATAAACAGGTAAATTGGAGTTGGGTTCCCAACAGCAAGGGCAATCACACATTCACACAGTCAAGGAATTTGTATCATTTGATCAAGGTCAGGTGGCTCATATATTTTATCAACATTGATTGGTAGAGATTAGCTTAAGATTTGAGTCGCCTGATCTTTGATCTAACAACTCAGATTTTATGACTGCGTGAAATTAGAAATTCTGACTGCCGAGAGTCCAAAATCGTAAATTGGTGGTTACTTCACTAAATTAAAATGCAATAAATGATTTATTTTGAGTACATACCATCACGAGGATCTAATGCAGCTAGCCATGAGGAACACAGCCCTTTCTTTTTCCTCTTGTAAGGTGTTGTCCAGGACACCACATTCACAGTCAAGTGTACTTGATTAGGGTGAGCTAATTGAGAAGAAGATATCGAAAAGGCTCTTGTTTTCAGTGGAGGAACTAGTTGGACTAGCCACTCAAATGGCATTTGTACAGAAGGAAAATCCTCCAACACCTATTACCCCCAAAAGAAAAGAAGAACAGATATACCCATAAGTTTGATATAATGAAACATGCAAGAAAATAAAAGCATATATTAAGGACCATCTAAATAATTTAAGGATTGAAACTGAAACCATAGTCTAATGATTTCTTTTATGATAAGATTTTAACCTTTACTAAAATTCCTATGTGTTATATCTCTAATCTTGGTAGACAGACACTATTAAAATGCTCCTATTGTATGTACTTGTGTAGCATATTTGAGTCAGAGAAGAACCATCATCACTAATTACTGTTTCTTCAATTTTTACATTCATGGTATAGTTATAGCTTGCCATAACTACAAAAACAGCCCTTTAGCCATTACCCCACTTTCATTCAAATATGAAGCTTCTTAACAAGGAAGAAAAAATTCCAAATCAAGTTACATAATTCAGTGCTAAAAAAGAACAATGAAGTCACTCACGAAGAAAATATCATATATTGCATACAAACTATTGACCTAACCTCAAGAACAGTTCTCCTTTCCTTCTGGTTGTATTGATACATGTCATCTCTTCCTTCAGCTGAAGCAAAATACTTAAGTCTTTCCCTTTCATGTTCAGCTGTTGCAAAAAAGCTCATAACCTGCAGCATCAAGTTATTAATGAAGTTACATGCATGTAAAAAAGCATGTTATAAGACTATCAATTCATGCAGAAGCACAAAAATATAATGATTTCCTCCTCTTATCGTGCTTCTCCACTGTCTCAATACTTAAGAAGTCGTCATGCATCAGAACAAAATTTATATCAAAGACATTATACATTACATCTTCTGAATAAAAAATAAATGTACCATCATGGCTAAGCTCTTAATAAGGTAGGACATGAGGGACAGTGTATGGTAACAGAAAAAAGGAGTCCAGCTTTTCACAATTGCGATAAGGGTATATTAGGTTTTTCATAAATTAGCACTAATATACATAAAAGTGAACAGTAATGTTAGAATTAAAAAACATAGAACACTGAATTCAATTTTGTAAAATGGCATAATAAAAGGAAAGTCAAAACATACTGCATCTTGCCTCAAAGAAATACCGCCGAGGGGAAGCAGAAGCTACATCCGTCATCCATAGTCAATTCCACAAAAGTTCTTAATTTTAAAGGGGTACTAGAGCCATTTGCATTGTGATCATCCATTTCTCTAGGACTAACCTGAAATTTAGGGGACATCTCATTAGAAAAATTTACATATGCATACATCAAAGGAAATCATGAATTCAATAAAAAAAAAAGCCAATGGGTTGAAGGCATGTATGAAAGAAAAATACAAGTAGACACCACCAACTAAAAGATTCTATAATTCCTAGAAAGAAAACCAATCAGGGAGAACATGGCTTCTGAAATACTTTAAGCACTAAGTAATGGTACAAACACCATATAGTTCATTTCAGAAGCTAAAATGTGTAAACAATGTTATATGAATGCATTTCTGTACACCAGACAGTTATAGTGTAAACTCAATGCTGAGGAAGGTCAAAGAACAACAAATTTTAACTAATGTTAAAAGACTCACACTTATGAATGAATCAGGATCCAAATTACAACGTCGTATGAAAGTATCAACTGCAACTGAATCTTGACCAGGTAGAATTTCAAGGACATCACCAGTGTCATATTCAAGAGCCTGAAGAAACCCATAATGCATCTTTTAAGTCAGAGGAGGAAGATGAATAACTTGGTAGCTATTTTAGCACATGATGTATCCAAAGCATTATAATCTGTTCTCAGCAAGTTCAAGTTCAACTTAATACAGCTATTTACAGGTGCAGCAAGGTTAAAAAAGAAATAGGATAGCTTACATCTGAAATAAATTCAAATTCAAAATGACGAACATCTTTTCCATAGTTTGATTTGGTCAAAGGAAGATTCTTCACCTGCAACATCATAATCAAATAAATATACAAATAATTATGTTGGATATTGTAAGATATTAAACATTTATGCGCCCTTCATCCAGCAGCCTAAAGTTTTGCAAGAGTTGGTTTATTCAAATATAAAAAGAGTTAAAGCCCCAACAACTATTCGTGTGTGCAAAGTTGAACTGCTTATAAATACTTTCTAAGATTGACATAGAACAGAAATAGTGTTCTCAATGTGACTCTCGATTTTAGAGTAGTCTCAATGGATATAAACTAACAATCAAATGTCTTATTCTTCACTTAAGAATTGATTTATATACTATGCAGGTTTGCAAGTGCAATGCATAGAAATAGAGATGGGCATTGCATACCACCCCTACCGACAATGACTGTCAGCAGAATGTGCATATTATAAATATAGTTCATAACTACAAATTATAGTGTCTTATCCAATACCATCTTAAGAAAGCAGCCAGGCCTTTTGTGGGAAGATGATATTCCAGGATGCATTGAACGAGCACTCCCAATTTGAGCATCAAGACATGTTAAATCTGAAAGAGTCATATGTTAATCTAGTCAAATACAAAAAGAGCAGCTAAAATTTTCATATCAACATTCAACAATGAAGCTAAAAAAGTGTAACTCATAATCAAACTCTTACAGCTACAACTCAACTATAATGAGCCATGCTAAGTATTGCAACGGAAACACCAAAGAAGCATTCTTACACCCTAAATATATAATTAGAGATAACACCAATAAAATAATATATATAAAGGTGTAAGATGATAGCTCAAATATGACAGGAATTAAGATGCTCTTTGCATGTCAAACACCAATAACTTAAAAGACTTTTTACCACAAGTAATTCAAACAAACTCACATCCCACAGCTAATTACTTGCTATAGATAGCAGAAAATGACTATGTAAAGGGATGAGAGCAAAAGGTTCTATCCATTTTGTGCTAGTTCATAACTTAATGAAAAGTTGCATATAATATGCATCCTATTCAAAGTGGTAAATCATAGACAACAAAAGTAAGATACATACAAATACTGCCTGTGTTGCCACAAAATAATTACTAAGGGAACACTACAAGTCAACCAAGAATTTAACGACTTTGGGTGACAGAGTATTAGATAGTTAGTGTTTTAAATATGTTCAGTTATGAAGATTGAATTATGCATCTATTATCGTACCGATGTAGTTAGTTATCACTATTGCAGTTTCTTAGACGCATAGCTTGCTCAGCAAGCTGAAGCATTCTATAAGTACTTGTAATCAGAAGCACCAGTGAGATTGAATCACACAATCAGTTCTAGCAAATCACTATTTCCATTTTCTCTCCCAACAGTGAACTCTATCATTGGGATACCTGAGGCAGTAGAAAAATGTGACCCAAGCTCAACATTTTCAATGTTGTGTTATGTGATTTGGACTTTTGGTCGGTCAATCAATACTGTATCTTCAATCACAACATCTGGGCCATTTGGTAAGAATTCTGGTTTAGTCATATTTAACATTCTCCACAGAGAAGACATCCAAGGATCAAGAGAGCCTTCATAGCTGCAAATAATCATAAACTCTTTAGTCACTTTAAAAAATCATTGTATACGACAATATACAAAGAAGAAAATATGAATTTTAATTATCAACAAAATAATTTTATCAGGAAAAGTATTAACTACAAAGAATAAGGTAACCATTAAATATAACCGAATTCTCCAAAGAAGGTAGTAACAAGCACTAATACAGAAATCATACAGGTAAATTCATATAGAACTTCAGTCAAACAATCCATGTTTTCTCCATTCTGACCTTAAAGAATAAATAAAAATGATTACAGTTACAATTCTAGTCCTACCATCTAAGGATGCTATTTTCCTATAAAACAAGTTAGTTGGAGTCCTGAGTGAGCCCTAGGCGAGTTCCACTACTCTAAAAAAATTCAGCTGGTAAGATTTAAAGGATTTGGCAACACTCTGGCATGCACCATTTTTAGAATTTGGTGCAATTGGTCGATGTAGAATGCAGACAAGAATACTAGTAATATGATTTTCTCCATGCCTAGATAATATGTTTTATGTCAAAGGAAGCATTTGTCAAAGAGCAGAGAAGTATTGTCATGCTTGAATGAATATCAATTAATCATTGAAAAAAAGAAACAATGTTCACACAGGATTTTCTAGATAAATCAATAATCTCATCATATCAAAGCTTTTCATATTTCACAAGCATACCCTGAAGGGTGCTGATCATCTCCCAAGCCTCTTTCAAGAATAGCCCTTCCTCCAAGGTCCATTAATCTTTTATCCAGCTTCTTTGCAACAAACTGCAATGGTTCACATGTGAGTTTTGATCCAAAACATCAACCAAATAAAAATAAACATATCAGCCAAGACAGTAATATCCATCAAAATTTTAGGGTTACTTGGTCATTTTTCAATATCATTCAGTGCCTATTTTGGTCACAATTATCCAACAGCAAGATGTACAAAAATTCCAGCACTCAAGAAGTTTTAAAATATTGTATCGAAATAAAATAGGGAACTACTCAAACACAAAAAGTCAGAAGTCAATAAACATGATTACATTGTACTTCTGGTAACCAGAATCTCCCAAGCCGAAAACAGCATAATGAACCCCTTTCAGCCAGTGCTGGCTTAGGTTCCTCTGAAGAAGATACCTCCAAAACACCTGCATAGACAAAAGAAGAATCAGCAAAAAAAAAAAACAGATTAAAAACAACCTCAAACAATGGCACACAAAAAAACAAAAAAAAAAGTAGTATGTAAAAGACCCTTATAAGTAACCTTCATGGAATCAGGTGCATCACCCTGGCCAGTGGTAGAAACCACAAAAATCACAGCCTCCTCTTGTGGTAACAAACTCTGCAACACAACAAGCAAGCAAACCATTAGCAAAAATTTCAACTTCCATTGCAAAATAGAAGTTTTTGGCACACCCCAGAAGTGTAAATCACCTGAAAACACTGAAATGATAGATAAAGTTTGATTACATACAGGATCATATCGATCGAGAGAGAGAAGGTTGACGGGGCAGGCTCTGCGTTCGGCCTCGAGAGCAAGACGTTCAGCTACGTCCAATGCATTGCCGGTCTGTGTTGCATAGAGTATGAGCAGCTTATGCTTTTGTTGCATGCTGCTGCTTCTGATTGAAACAGGAATTGAGTTTGAAAGAATTAGCAGAATACAATCGATTTGAAGGAAGGATTTATTCAAAACCAGTTGAAGGTTTGCAGCATCAATGGGACCGACATGAGAGATAGTGGAAAGAGCCGGCAACAGTGGTGGCTAGAGCTCGGCGAATCTAGCGCGGCGCCTAGGTGACGACTTTGATGGTCGCCTGCTTAGTCACCCCTGGCTTTTTAGAATTTATCAAGCAGAAAAAATTGAGGCAGAAGAGGAAAGGGCAGAAGCAAAGCAAAGCAGCGCAGCACTTGCCAAGGACAGTGCAGAACGCTGAACGCTGAAGAGAAAACAGGGACAACCAGAATCTGATTTTGTTATGAGAATTACTGATATGATATAAAAATATAACAACCCTGGTCATGTTTCATTTTTTAAATATATAAACAGGGACAACCAGAATCTGATTTTTATTTCATTTTTTATTTTAAATAAATTCTAGAACGGCCGCATAGAACACCCACCAAAAGAAATTATTGATTTGGTGCACAAGGAATTTCTTTTCAAGGTCGAAGGAAAAGATAGATTCGGAAAGTGGTTTAAATCAGCAGTTAATGGACTGAAAATTTGCATGGACCCACAAATTATTTCAAAATTCAAATCCAATTTATAAGTGCACATATGATGAAGAAGATTAAGGTGGAGAAGATGTAGTACCATTCCTTTAATGTTGCTTACGCATAGATATCCTTTTGTGCTAAACTTTGCTTTGTATTTCTTTATCCACATTGAGAATTTTTACTTTTTTTTGGGTATATTGACCTCGGTGGTCAATTTGATTCATTTTGACAATTTTTAATATTTCATATATTTATCACGATTGTCAATTTTTCAATAAATCGCTGTTTGTTTGAAAATCTTCGTGCAGAGTAATATATAAGTGTTATTCACCCAAAAACAAATTGATATGAAACAACTACAGAACAAGTGATCATTTTTTAGTACAATAAACCTATACATTAAACTAACAAAATAACACCCAAAATTCTATTAAAAAAAACAAAGAACATAACTGTATTTAATAAACTAACATTAAAAACAAATTTTTAATAAAAATAATCGAGAATAAATTCTCGTGCAAGGCACGTGTATAAAACTAGTATATCTGTAAGTGAGAGTGTGAGACCAACCCCTTCTATGAGTTCTTTCTCTGCTAGGCGGCGCCCAACTTCTCCCCATCTTTCTTTTAGGTTTTATTTTTACTATTTCTTTTGCTTCTATATTAAAATATTATTATAAGAATTGGTCAATTTGAGATTTGGGCTATTAGCCCTTTTTGTCTCAGGGCCTTACGGCCTGGTGCTGTTCCGTCCCTATTCTTTAAGAAATATTTTTTTGGTAGGTATTCTTTAAGAAAGATAATAATAATAACTAATTACTATGTAAACTATTAATTATTTAATTAAAAATAAGAAGATGATAACAGTGTTTGTTTTGTTTCATCGTAAATATGGGATTCATGTGTCATGTAGTTACTTATTTATGTAATTTCATTATATAAATGTGTTCAATTCTTATTTTCATAAAATCTCAATAAAAACTACTCTTTTATTCAAATCTAAGGGTGGACCCTCAGATAATGTCATTATTCTGCAGGAAGTAGCTCATTTCATGCGAGATAAGAAGCGCCGGATGTAAGACCCCGAAATAAATAACTAGTTTATTTATTTAATTTCATTATATTAAATAATTGAGTGTTTATATTCTATTATTTTAAAGTTATTTTCCTGACTTGATTGTTATTACGAATCAAGGAAATTATTTAAATGATAATATCATTAGTCTTCTTATTTTTAATAAGCCATAACTTTTGTTTTATTCACTAAGCTCAATTCAACGCTTTGTGAGCCATCTGACAGTTGTCTTTTTCTCTCAAATGATGATAAGTACTATTGTCATTTTCTTATAATTTATACTAAGCTTATACGCATAATATGATGACGTTATTTTTGTTCTAATTGTCTCACAGTTATTCTTTAGCTCAATTTCTACTCATTTCTTGTCCATGGATCATTTTATTTTGCTCAAAATGATTCAAATTTACATTTCATTATTTCATAGAGTCTCTCATAATTTTTAGTATAGTTATATATCCATTACATATTTTTCTCTTAACTCTGTGAGCTAAATTCTTCAGTGTCTAAATCAATTTATACCGGTTTACAAAATATCTTTCCTAAATATCTAAACATCTTTATCCTCCCTCACTCACTTTGTCGACATCCCTCTCTCTCTCATTTCACTTTTTCATTTTTCTTCCTTCTTCTGCAGACCCATTCTCTACTTCTTCTTCTATATATGTTATGCCAGTCCTGATATATACACACCTTCTACAGTAAACCTCTCCATTTCCACCTTGTCCACGTAAGCATCTGTTGAGCATTTTCCATGTCAGCTTACAGGTTGGATGAGAGAGGTAAAATCAAGTTGGATGAGAGAGATTGGAAAATTGAAAGGGGGCAAACGAAATTTTGCTTGCAGCCTCTCTCTCATTAGACAGCAGCCTCTCTCTCATCTTCACCTCTAGGGTTTTCTTGCTCACCCACCGTCTCCCCCACCATTTTGCTCAGCCACCGTCGCCCCCAATAAAGCAAGTCCCCTCCGCTCGGATCGGTCTTCCACGTTGTCGCTGGGTTCGGTCCTCCCTCGTCCCATCCGCGGCTCGCCCTCACTCTCTCTTTCCCTAGTTCAGAACCACCCTTTCTCCCCCTTGAGAAACAAGGTATGATGGTGCTTGTTATTGTATCTATTTCCAATCAAAATCAACGTCTGGGCCTGATTATTTTCCCCCAAATGCATGTATTTGTTGAGAAATTTGATTTTGGTGGATTGATATGGGTTTAGAGAACCTCCCCTGAATAATTATGATATGGGTTTAGAGAACCTCCCCTGAATAAATTTTCTGTTGTATTGAATTAGTTTCATTTGGGTGATGTAAAATTTTCTTTTTATTTCTTGTGGGTATTTTTCTTTGGGTGAATTAGCTGGATTGATTTAGTTGTATTGATATGGGTTTAGAGAACCTCCCCTGCACATTTGGGTGCTGTTTTTTTTTTGTACCCATGGATTTGAACATTCCTCATTACTTTCTGGATCAATAAGTTTGTGTACATGATATCCATGCGCATCTATCACATGTTCTGATAGAGCTGCTACTGTATCTAGGCCAGAGAAACCTCCTATCAAGCATGTATATGTGAGGCACCAAGCTGGCACTAGTGAGGTTAACTAACTGTAGTTGACAGTTAGTGTTAAATAAAAGAGGATTAACTAACTGCAGTTAATGGTTAGGGTTAGGATATACTATAAATTGGAGGATTAACTTAACTCCTCAGTTAGCATTCTTCTGGTAGATAGAAATTGGTTAGAACTGATTGTGGAATCAGTTAGGGGTTTCCTTCCTTCCAGAAGTTTCTTGTTCATTCTCTGTTTTCAGTTTCTCTCAAACTAGAATCTCCATTGTTACTGGTTGAGAGCTTTGAGTCTATTGTATAGTGATTTTGTGTGAAATTGCATTACCAGTTCTAACATGTTCTGTGTCCATTAAGAGGCACTGATTTTGATTCCGCTTGTAAAATGCTCCTAGTATTTTCTTCAGAAACCATGTTTGGCACATGTGCTTTCTGAGATTCCTTATGGTGAAGACTCATACATGTCTCAATTTGCTGTTGTTCCTCCTCCCACACCAAGCCCAGCTGCATCCACTCACCCATTTATGCAAAATATGGTGAGTTTTGCTTTTGATTGGGTTTTCTCTACCATCCTGCTTCAATTAATTTTTGTTTTGTCCTCATTCAACATTCCTTTGTGTTTCCGTGGAGTTTGTTAGTTTTTAAAATAAGTCTCGTGGTACTTTCTTATTTTGCTTGAAAGTACACTTATATTTCACAAAACATGAACACCAAAATTGAACATGCATTTTCATTTTTTTTCCAGGTACGTTTTAGGCACACTTGTAAGACAAAGTGGCTTGTTAAGGTGAATAAGCATCTAACAGATGCCCAAAGGTCTCGAATTCAGAGAACCCCGTTTCACTCATTAATGGAAATGCCCGAAAAATTACGTACCAATTGCATATTGTTGTCTAACTTAGAGAGTCGGTGGGAGGAGAACCGTTTCGGTTTTAAAATACAAGATAATGTAGTGCCTTTTACTCCACTAGATGTATGTTTCTCACTAGGATTGCGTCTAGTTGGACTAAATGTGAATTACAATGGAGATGAAGATGCTGAATGCCATACCAAAGGTTTATTTAAGGGGGAAGAAATAACAGTTAAGACAATAGTTAAGCAACTAAGGAGGCATAAAAGTGATGACAAGGTTGATGACTTTTGTAGGCTATATATCCTTCTTGTGTTTGCAACGTTTTATTTCCCGCAGAGTTCAACCAGTTGTTTGTTGCGAATGTTAGATAATCTAAATTCATTGCAAGAATATAGTTGGGGTGTTGCTGTTTATGATACCTTGGTTCTAAGCTTGAGTCGTTGTGCAAAATGCTTGAATAAGTCAAAGAATAAATCAGTTGTCAGGATAACCGGTTGTGCAGCCATATTACAGGTACTTTATAGTATGTTTATTATTATTGCTAAAATTTGTTATGGTTGTTTAAAATATTTTATTTGCATTTCTTCATTTAACTAAATGATTTTCTGGTGCTGATATAGATTTGGGCTTTGGAGCACATGTTCTTGCGTGGAAGACCTATATGTACTGGTACCATACGGTCATTTCCGCGATTTTTACGTTGGCAAAATGTTGCAATGCGCAAGGATAAAATACTGAAAGCATTTGAAGACAATCGTGTAAGAATGCAATTCAGTAAATTTTAAAATTATCGGGGTAATACTATAAGAAATATTTGATTTTGTATATTCATTGACAGGTACTTGAGAAGTTGGCTGCCACAAGTGAAGAGCTACAGTATGATGTTGTGATGGAAGCAATGCAAAAGGCACCAAGCGGGTTTCCCCATAGGCACAAGCTGAATTTTTATGCGGAGAGAGAGAGACATGTAAACATCAGGTCATAGTTGCACACAAGGAGATTAAGGAAATGATATCTTTTATTCAAAATGATTTCATGATGATTAAGCAAGTTCTTCAACCAACGGTTGAGTCAAGCCCACAAACTATTAATTACACATGTGAGGATGAAGCAAACACATGGTGTGACGATAATCGTAGTTCGGCCAAAGATCATGATGAATGCCACATTGAGGAACAAAATCTGCAAGTAATATCCAACATATACACACGTCTTAAGGATGAACCAAGAAAGCGCATAGAAAGTGCAGTAACTAGATCACCTTGGACTACATATCAGAGGAGACGCAACAAGGGCAAGGAGGTTAAAGCTGGAAACTTGTAACGGTTTTTGTTAAGTTCTTTATTGAAGAGAATGTTTTAAGTAGAAAATCTTTGTTAATTAATGGGGTAACTTTGATGTACTATGTAGATGCACCATCTATGGTGGTTTTGTTATGTCCATTGAGAATAGGAGTCCTAATCCTATTCATGTGTTTTAGACATATATTTGTAGCCTTTATTAAGAGCAACTACCCGCAAAGTCAAACATTACTACCCAAGTATATGTAATTGATACTTTGTTATGTGCCACTGAGATTACAGGCTCTTAATCTACTTCAAGATTACAGGCTCTTAATCTACTTCAAAATTAAAAACATCTTTATCTATCATAATTTATTTATATCTGATTTGGTAACCAATTGTACAAATATATACCCATGTTTTGAACCTGAACTACCCATCCTTTTATAGTCAATTTCAGATTAACCTTATCCACTTAGATGACTCAAATACCACATTGTGGGACAACTATATTTCATAGGAAATGTTATATACACACCTTGAATAGTGTCCCTCTCCATTTCCACCTCTGCCACATCACAACCTGCCTGATCAGCCTCTTCTCCTTTTCTTTCTACTTCTTCTTCTGTTTATTTTCCAAAAGCTGCAGCACGCACACCTTTTCTATTTTCTTCCCACCACCATCGTGCCTCCCTCTCTCGATGGAACCAGCCCCATGCCTTCCCATTCCTCTCACCATCAACGTTTTCCTCTCCACCATGGCTGAACACACCACCATGTCCCCCTTCCTCTCACCATGGACGAACCACCATGGCAGCACCCCAACCATCATCTTCTTCTCCATTCACTTGCAGCAGCTACACAACTCCATCCCCATCACCATGCTTCTTATCTTCCACCATGAAACAACCATGGAAGCCAACCACCTCCATGGCCACTCCTCTTTTCTCATGGCCGAGTGCCACAACCACCACGAGACCACTCCTCCTCCTCATGACCGCAACAACCATGAGGAATCCAGCCTCCACCGTCCCTCCTTCTCCTTCACGCACAAGCCACAAAGAAGCCATCACAAAGCTTCTTCTTCTTTTCTCCAAGGAACCACCACCATGGATCATTTTTCTCCACCCAAAACAAAGCACCAGCCATCACCACAATCTCCTTTCCCCATGGCCAAAAGCACCATCTCCATGGAAGCAACGAAGAACAGAGGAGAACGGCATCGCCGACGCCGCCGACATCGTCAACTTCTGCCGTCGATTCCGGTGTACTCGGACCTCCGCCCACAGCGAGGTTAGTACCGTTGGAACCCTTGCGGCGTCCACAACAAAACCCATATTCCGGATCGTCGTTCCGCCACCGTCGACCGCCGCCGCTGCCGCTTTCGGGAGCTCTTTCCGGTCAACTCCGGCGATTGATGGAAAAACGGAGCATACTGCTACGATCCTTGCCATGAGGAGAGAAAACCACTATTTTCAATTTCATATTTGGGTCATTTTATTCGACGACCCCGACGACCACCGTCGACCTTCGGCTGAACTTTCTGGGCAAACCATCGACTCTTTGGGGTAACAGACAGCGTCGTTGAGTTTCTGGCCGCGAAAGGATGAAGGTACAACCTTCCTTTGTGTCTCCGGTGACAGTTCATCCGTCAACCCCATGAGCCGCAACTTTCTCTGGCGACTCTTCGCCGACAAGTTTCAGAACTTGGATTTCGTAAGCCTTCAACCTTTGTATATGTTTTAACTTCAGACAAGCAAGTTTTAAAGAAAAATAAACCCTTTCGTGGTTATTGTGAAAATCGAAGTTTAAAAGTTGATTAGTGAAGAGTTTTGATTTATTTTACAAAATGATTTAAATTTCAAAAGAGATATGTACTCTATTATTTTGTTGTAACTGTTGACTGAGAAAGAGTCGTTTATATTGCGTGTGCTTCGGGTCAATTGTCTAAAGTCGTAGTTAAGACCTTGATTTAGTGGGTGATTTCGTTAAGTGTGCTTATGAAGGGTACGAATAACGTGAGCGCTTGGCGACGAAGCCAAATAATAAAAGGAAGCAAGAAGACACGAGAAAGCAAAGATGTGATCGAAATGAAGTCACCGTTTAGGAAGAAAATTGGCTAAGGTAAGGGTAACTCAGTTTTAGCGCGTCTTTGAGTCCTGCCTGCTTTTATCGCACTGCATGCGTTTGAGATTAAGATGTTTATATTGATTGGCATTGGATTATGATTATTATGCTTGCAATGTTGTATGCTTGCTTATGTTGACTATTTCTGAGGCTTGTGCCAAATGTTTTCTGAAGGCTTCGGCCGAGTGAACTTATTGAGACGTGTGTCTCCGTTTTCTGGGAGGCTTCGACCGTTTACTGGTTTCTGTCATTACTGCTTTCTAGTGGATATGACATGGTTATTGTTGATACTTGACTTGGTTATTGGATTTGGGAGTTGTTGATTGACTTGGCATTTAGGGCTTGAACTTGAAGTGGCAATGTGGTGGTGATTGTCCCACGTGATTGTCCCGTCTTTTAAGGCGTTATAAAGTGGCGGTGTGGTGGTGATTGTCCCACGTGATCGTCCCATCTTTCGAGATGTCCTAAAGTGGTAGTGGAGTGGATATTTTCACAGGAATGTCCCGTCTTTCATGGGCGTTATTAAGTGGCATTCAGGGGAGTTCGGTTCTCCGTCTGTCCCGTCTTTCATGGGCGTTATTAAGTGGCATTCAGGGGAGTTCGGTTCTCCGTCTGTCCCGTCTTTTATGGGTGTTATTTGGTGATAGTTCAGGGGAGTCCGTTTCCCGCTCTATCCCGTCTTGCGAGACATTATTGATTGATCCATTTTGGTTGCAGCATATAGTTGCATTATAGGGCAATAATATTTGCTTCTGATGTTTTGGTTGATATATTATTTGATGTTATGTTGTTGAGGATTGTTGATGTCTGATTAAATGTTATATTGTTGAGGTTATTGTTATTTGATTTAAATATGTTATTATGTTGCTGATATCTGATTAAATCTATGTTGTTGATATCTGATTTGACCCTATGTTGTTGGATATATGTTGTCATCTATCTTGAACTAAGTTGATAGCTTATGTGCCATGTATGCACTTAAATTTGAATAGCATGATTTTCTCTTTTTACGTGGTAGTTGTATGGAGTTAACCCTTTCTATTTGCTATTTGTTGTTTGGGCGCTTAACGCTATTAGGCAATGGAGAACCCTCGATGAAGCTTGACTTCTGTACGAGTCGGAGCTGAAGACTTGAAGATTAGTGGAGGACATGAAGAGTAGAGTCGGGTTTAAGGCTAGAGCCTTGGGTTAGAGAGCTTACCGTCATTGGTTTAAGCTCAACTAATCATTTTTAGGAATTTATATTTGAGTTTCCGGGTAGGTTCCGATGCTTTGCTTTCCGGCGGTTCCTCGATGTGGAGATCGTAGGGAGTATGTCGGATTTATGGTGTCATTGCATAATAGGTTTTTTGTTGAGTTGTTTCTATTGGTCAGGTTTTGTAGTTGAGAGTATGCATGACATGTTTTGGAAATACATTTGAAAAGAAAAAAAAATATACTAGTGTTTATACATTCTTTTGGAAAATATTGCATATTTACTTTGATAGGTTACTAAAGTGACACCCGAAATTCGGGGCGTTACACCGGAGCAGGAATGTTATTTTTAAGTTGGATTTGGAGAAAGCCTATGATCAGGTGAGCTGGCCTTTTTTGGAGCGAACCCTGGTGGATTTTGGTTTCCCTCCTCCCATTGTTGCCCTGATCATGCACTGTGTCACTTCCTCCTCAATTTCTCTCCTTTGGAATGGGAACCGTCTTACGCCTTTTAGTGCGACGCGGGGTCTTCGCCAGGGTGATCCTCTTTACCCCTACCTGTTTGTGCTTTGTATGGAGCGGCTAGCCCATATGATTCATCATGAGGTGCTTCATGGGCGATGGAAGCCCGTCCAAATTAGCCAGGGAGGGCCAAGTATTTCTCATCTCTTTTTTGCTGATGATGTTTTGTTGTTTGCAAAAGCAGAGGTGGCTCAGATCAGGAACATATATCGAGTGTTGGAGGAGTTTTGTGGTGCTTCTGGGCTTAAGGTTAATCTCTCTAAGTCTCGAGCTATGGCTTCTTGGTGCGTTGATGGAGCTTTGAAGGAGCGCATTGCTGCCATTACCTCTATTCCGTTCACTGACTGCATTGGTAAATATCTTGGTTTTCCTATACATCTTGGTCGGGTTCGGAAAGAGGACTTTGGTTTTATTGTTGATCGTGTGACTGCCCGGTTAGCATCTTGGAAAGCCAACTTGTTGAATAAACTGGCTCGCATTACGCTTGCCAAATCTGTGTTATCTGCTATACCGGTTTATGTCATGCAGCTGAATTGGCTACCCCAGGCTGTGTGTGATCAGTTGGATGCGGTGGTTCGTAGGTTCATTTGGGGGAATGGTCACTCACGGGGTATACCTTTGGTTGCCTGGGACAAGGTGACTCGCCCCAAGAAGTATGGTGGATTGGGTTTGCGGAGTGCTAGAATGAATAATGTGGCCATGTTAGGCAAGCAGCTCTGGAGCTTGGTGCAACAAGAGGATAAGTTCTGGGTGAGTGTTGTTAGTGGCCATCATGGTGCAGGAGCTGAGATTCTTTTCTGTGAGTCCAGTGCTGGTTCATATCTCTGGCGTTCCATCCTGAAGGCTCGCGATTTGCTGAGAGAGGGTTTTGTGGTTCGGTTTAGGGACGACAACTCTTCTTTCTGGTACTCATGTTGGTCTCCGTTGGGGAAGTTGTGTCATATGGTGCCAGTGGTTGATATTCATGATGTGTCGTTAACCTTGAAGGATGTGTTTTTACATGGCTCTTTTAATCAGTCCTTGTTGTACACTGTCTTGCCTCCGGAAGTTAACCAGTTCCTTCTCACCTTTAAGCATGTTTTTTTCGATCCAGATACAAGAGATTGCTTAGTTTGGAACCAGAACTTGAATGGGAATTACACTGTCAAGGATGGCTTTCACTGGTTGTCTCGTCAGTATGATGGTGTTACAGGTACAGCTGGGGAGCCTTGGACAACGGTTTGGAAGACTCAAGCTCCAGAGAATATTCGCGTTTTCCTTTGGCAGATCCTTCATGATGCTCTGCCCACTCGTCTCCTTCTGTCGCAGCGTAACCTGGCGGCTTCCGCGTTGTGCCCGCTTTGTAATATGCATGATGAATCGCTTCTACACTGTCTTAGGGATTGTGCGAGTGCTCGGAGCATCTGGCGGGGTACTGGGTTTCTGCTTCCTCAAGCGTTTTTCTCTATGCATCGTTTTGGTGAGGTACTTCGTCTCTTTGATGGGTTTGGGTTGCATATTGTTTTGGCAACAGCTTGGATTATATGGAAGGAGCGATGTCGTTTCTTGTTTGCTGCAAAACCGTTGGTTGTTCACAAGGTGGTCCGCGAGGCTAGGGAGCTCTGGCTGCTTATTCCCGATGCATACCATCGGGTTGTTGCTCCACCAGAGGTGCGTTGGGTCCGCTGGCAGCCCCCTGGGGAGGGGTGTGTTGCGCTTAATACTGATGGCAGTTCGCTGGGGAACCCAGGGGCAGCAGGTTTTGGCGGCCTTGTGCGGAGTGTGGACGGGAATTGGCTCTTGGGGTTTGCAGGGCATGTTGGTGAGGCTGATAGCTTGTGTGCGGAGTTGTTAGCTATCTTCCACGGCTTGACAGTTTGCTGGGATCGTGGGTACCGTTTAGTGGATCTTTTCTCTGATTCCTTGGTTGCTCTGGGTTTGATTGGCGGGTGCCACCCCGTTTTTCATCGGTATGCGGCCGTGATTGGGCAGATCAAAGCTCTGCTCAGGCGTCAGTGGCAAGTGCGGTGCTGTCATATTCTTCGTGAGGGAAATGCTGTGGCGGATTTCCTCGCCAAGTTTGGGGCAACTTCTGATTTTGAGCTGTCAGTTTGGGATTCTCCTGTGACGGGTACTGTGCCTCTGTTGAGGGCTGACCAAATGGGCACTTTGTTCATGAGGGTCTAGTTTCTTTGGTTTGTTTCTCTTTGTAAGCGTTTGTTATCAAAAAAAAAAATCTAAGGGTGGAGACTTCATACATATTTTTATTTATTTTTTGAGTTTTTCACCGTCCCACCTTGGACTCATGTTGCAACACTTTTTTTTGATCCTTCGGAAAACTACAGAAAAAAACAACTACAACGAGCTTAAACGGTCCCTCAAAATAAGGACCTCTAACTCCCAGGGCGGAGAATCCAGCGAGCACTCAAGATCCAGCGGCGAAGACGCTCCTCTTTTGGCCAACCAGTCTGCTGGCGCATTACAATCTCTGCCAACATATGACAAGGAAACCACCCACCTCCTTTGGAGCAACTCTCGTATATCACCTAGGATGGGGAGAAGCTGACATTTTTCCTCATCTCCTAGTGCTTGCAGCAAATTTCTGCAATCAACATTGCAAACGACCTGTCTATAGCCCCTGTCCCACACAAAGTGCAGACCTCTTTCAAGAGCAATTGCTTCAGCCATGAAAGCACTTCCTCCAATCTTGTACCCGTGAAAGCCACCTTGCCACAACCCCTGAGAATCACGCACGATTCCTCCCCAACCCATGCACCTGGGGTCCAATCGGAAGCTACCATCAACGCACCATCAACGCACAAAGACACACTGCCCTCTGACGGCCGTCCCCACCTTGCCGCCATCCGCACCTCATCTGCAATCTCGTCGCTGCCGTCCAAGAACCTCGCCATCTCGTCATGCTCGTGACAGATGCGTCTCCACGCTTCATTTACTGGCAATGGATTCTCCTCAAACACCATGTTGCACCTCAACTTCCAAATTCCCCAAACACCAGCCAAAAACTGCAAACCGTTCCTCCCTTGAGCGTGGCGACGAACCCAATCTCCACAATCATATATCATAAAACCCGGCCAAGCCATCACCCCCACTCTCATCCAGATTTCCCGAGAATGGGGGCAATCCCTCAGGCAATGAAGGGCGTCCTCCTCTGTCGCCGAACATCGAGAGCAATTTGGTGTCGCTGTCATGTTGCAGCGATATCTGTACGCGTTCGTTTGGATTGATTGATGCAGAACCAACCAGACAAAAAAGCGAACACGTTCCGGAACCTTCAAGCTCCACACCCACCTCCAGTCTCCAGCGACCGCCAAAGGATACTTCAACCTATGTAACCATTGGTAAGCTTCCTTCACAGAGTAACAACCTGTCTCGCCTTTGTCCCAAATCCACACATCACGCCTACTGTGGCTGATCCGTGGCTCTATGTTATGCAACTGCTGAACAAACTCTGGCGGAATTAAAGTATAAACATTGCCAAGGTTCCAATTTCCATTCGAAATTACATCACGCAAGGATAACTGAACGTCATGCATATCCACATACAGAACCTTCCTCGCCAGCGCTCCATCTCCGCTCCAATCGCCATACCAGAGAGATGTTTCGCCGTTTCCGAGTCGAAACTTGAATCCCTCCTTTAATTGGTCACGCGCCTTGAGAATCCCCTTCCAAATTGGGGAGTCCGTTGCTTTTGGTTCAACCTGCAAAACAGAAGAGTTACGCAAATACTTATGCTTCATGGCCTCCACCCATAGCTTACGGGGCTTGTGTAAAATACTCCAAATTGCTTTGCCTAATAGAGCTGTATTCGCCAGATTAGTGTCTCTGATGGCGATGCCACCTTGCTCCTTAGTCTCTATTACTTTATTCCAACCAACAAGGTTCCAACCCCGTGAGCCCGCCCTGCTAGCCCAAATGAAAGATCGCATGATTTTATTTATGCGGTTGGTTACACAGCGAGGAAGATAAAAGACCTGCATAGTGTAGGTTGGGATGGAGGCAATAACAGATTTCGCCAAACAAACTCTTCCTGCCAAGTTCAGCATACTTGATCTCCAAGTGCCAAGCTTTCTCTGGATATTCTCAATCAAGAAATCAAAGCTCCTCCTCTGACTGCGCCCCCCTCTCAGTGGAAAGCCCAAATATTTTCCCAAATCCTTCACAAACGGGATGGGAGCAATACTTGAGATCTCCGCCTTGACCTCTGCACTAACCCCCTTAGATGTGATGGCTTTAGATTTCTGGAGGTTAATCTTAAGTCCTGAGCTGTCACAAAAGGATTTCATGGTGGCCGCCAGAAGATTCACCTGATCTGATGTCGCCTGGCAAAACAACAGCACATCATCAGCAAAGAAAAGATGAGAGATTGGGGGACCTCCTTGGGAAATTCTCACCGGCTTCCACTCCCCATTATCAACCAGGTTATGAATCAAAACGGATAAACGCTCCATACAAAGCACAAACAAGTATGGCGATAAAGGGTCCCCTTGTCTGAGCCCCCTGTCGGGCTTGAATTTCGGAAGCCTAGACCCATTCCACATAATTGAGATGTGAGAAGATGACACACAACTCATAATGAGGCGAACAATCATACTAGGGAAGCCATAGAGCACCAAAGTTTCCTCCAGAAAAGCCCACGAGACACTGTCATACGCCTTCTCCAAATCAATTTTAAAAGCAAGGGTACCTTTCTTAGCTTTAGACTTGTGCATGTGGTGTATAATCTCTTGAGCCAAGAAAGCATTGTCAGTCGTCCCTCGCCCCGGAATGAAGCTATTTTGCATTGGCCCAACCAGGGTATTGAGGAAGGGTCTGAGCCTGTTAAGTAACACCTTAGTGATGAGCTTATAGGTGACGTTACACAAGCTTATGGGGCGAAACTCCTTGACTCCCGTCGGGTGATCTACTTTTGGGATGAGCACCAAGAGGATCTCCATCACCTCTTCCCTCACCACCTTCCCCTCAAAAGCTTCGCGAACAAAGCTCCATAGGTTATCTCCCACATGATTCCAATACTTCTTATAGAAGAAGGGTTGGAAGCCATTTGGCCCCGGAGCTGAGAATGACTTTATCCCCATCAACGCCTCCTTGACTTCCGCCTTGGTCACTGGTTGAATCAACTCAAATTTCGCCTCCGCTTGTAGGCTAGGGAAACGGTCGTGGCTAAGAACAGCACCCTGGGTGTGCAAAGGCGCTGCAAAAAGGTTAACAAAGAAGCTTTGTACCTCATGCTTGAGAATCTCCGCATCTGAGCACCAGCTACCATCCCCAATTTTAAGCCGGTGAATGTGGTTCCGCTTTCTTCTAATGACGGTTTGAGTATGAAAATATGCTGTGTTACGATCTCCATATTGAACCCTGTTTTCCCTAGACTTCTGGAACCACAAAAGCTCCTCCTGCTTCAGAATACTTTTGTACTCCCTCTGGAGATCAGCTTCAAATAGGACAAGGTCTGAGGTTACTAGAGAATCCAGCTCCCTTTGGACTCCCCTAAGCCGCGCCTCCACGTGTCTCTTCCTTCTAAAGATGTTTCCAAAGACCTCCTTGTTGAAATCTTGGGATGCCTCCCTTACTCTATCGAGTTTAATGATAATGTCCTCATCTCCAGATCTCCAAGCATTCTCCACCACCACTTCAAACTGAGAGTGGTCGGACCAAGCTGCATTGAAGCGGAAGGGACGGTCCAGCATCTGACTCCTAATAGGGCCACAATGAAGGAGCAAAGGATTGTGATCTGAATGAACTCTATTCAACACCTCCACAAACGCATCCTGAAACTCCACTCTCCAATCTGCATCTCCCACTGCTCTATCCAAACGCTTGGATAGTATGATTCTGTTGTTCACTCTCCGGGACCAAGTAAACTGTCTCCCCACAGCTCCCAGGTCAATGAGGTTGCATCTTTCCAGCACTGAAGCAAAGAACTACGCCCTGTTAAGGTGAAAGTCTCCACCCCGAACCTCCGAAGGGAGAGTAATCTCATTAAAATCCCCTAAGAGGAGCCAAGGAAGGACTATGGTGTCTCACAGATTGATTAGATGGTTCCACAAGAACTCTCTCTGGGCCGGAATGGGGGAAGCATACACCGCACTACAGACCCAAGAGAGGTTCTCTTTCCAAATCTCAAATGTAACTATCTGTTGATGGGACTCCACCAGGCGGAAAGACATATTTGTTTTCTTATTCGCAAGTACCCAGATGCCACCACTGAAACCTCTTGCTTCCTCTATGAAGATGGGCAAAAAGTCCAAGGAGTCCCAAAATCTCTTCAATCTTTTGAACTGGCACTTGGTCTCTAGTAGGATCACCACATCAGGCTTCTTGCTGTGGATAAAATCCTTCATAGCAAGCTTCCCATGATCATGCATTGCACCTCTAATATTCCAAGAAAAAATTTTAAATTCTTCAAAACCAATCATTAAAACAATTTTATTACTGGTGGGAATACTTCCCTGGGACCCCGCCTCAATTATTTTGCTGGTCATTGAGAGCGGTTGAGATTTTGTTCTGACCATCCTCTGCTTCCGTTGTAGCATTAAGCTGATTCAATTCATTAAATGCAACCATAGTCAGCTCCATGACATCATTTCCTGTATCAGGTTGACTACGAATTTGTAACTGATTATGATACTTATTTTTAAGTTGCAACACTAAATATATATATGATACTTATTTTTAAATTGCTAATAGTAATTCAGTTTACAATAATTAGCCACCATTATTAAAAAGTTAATTAAAATTAAGTATAATGAAAAGAGGTATAAGGTACTTCAAACCAATATTTGCTACAAATTATTTCATCATTGAGAATAGTCTTTGGTTTTCCTTTAATATTGCCAAGCTTGCTACAAATATATTATACATGTGGAAATTTGAATTTTTTTAAGCAACATATCATTTGGTCTTTAGTCACCCCCACAATTATATTCTGGCTCCGCCCCTGGCGGTGGCACGTCGGAGGAGTGAGTGACGACGTCGATGGTACAACGGAGGTTTCCGAGCGGCTGGGCAAGGGGTGGCTGCGAAAACTTGTTTGACAAATTGTTTCTACCAATATCGTTTTTGATTAGTTTACAAATTTTCGTAAAAAATATTAGTTTATAAATATTTTAGTTCATCAAAATAGAAGGCGTAAATAGCCAACTTGGTCCCTGAAAGTGTCAGCTGCCTTCAACTTCGTCCCTAAACTTGCAAAATGGCGCTCGTGGTCCCTGAAAGTGACATTTCTCCTTCATCAGAGGTCCATGAGTTAAAAAAACCTCACGCCGTTAACGGAAAAGTGACGTGGCGTATTTTTTTTGAAAAGCAACAACTGACGTGACATGTGAATGTAAGGAATGTTTGTAAATAGTTCAATTTAGTCCTTGAAAGTTGAGAAAATTTTAAAAACTTCAATTTAGTCCCTATGATTGAAAAGAATTATTTTTCTCCCCCATCTTCCTCTACCTCTCCCAGCCACCATCATCCTCTCTCCATCTCCATCTTCTTCATCCTTCTTCTTCTTCTTCCCACCCTCATCCCCTCCCTCTCACACTCTCTCTCACCCCAACCCTTTTTCCTTCCAAAAATCAAATCCTTCAACCCAAAATCACAAAATCAAGAAATAAACTTGAACCCATAAATTTAACCCTCTTTGAGAATCATTTCCATTGCCATCAAACTCACTGCCCAATTAGGTAATGCCAGTATTGTTGAACAAGTCAAAGTTATACCAGCAAGAACGGTGTACCTTCCCTCCACTGCTTGAACAAGTCCTTTTTCAGCAAATAAAACCTTGGAAAGGTACCAAAACACATTTAACATAGGCATGAGTGCCAAAACTAACAAAAAATCAAACACGCAAACAAAATATTGAACTAACCTAGTTGGAATGACATGAATTGGATGCATCAAATTTTTTTTGCAAAATCGCTTTCAGGTGGCATCTAAGGATTTCAAATTGAGTTTCTTTGAATTCTGCAATTGGTGGACAAATCCTGAAGTGGACAATTTCAGCAATGAGGATCAGTAGTGAAAATAGAAACAAAACCTGAAGTGTACAATTTCAGTGAGTAGAGCTCAGAATCATAGCTGTGAGATCGCGATTCAACTAGATCTGGAACAAAATCAAGCAATGGAGATTCGTCAGTCATCAGAGAAGAACACGAAAATATGTTCTAGCAACTTAGAACTGAGGTAGGGATGTAGTAGGAACCCTAGAAGGAGAACTAGTCAATGGTGGAAACGAAGGTTTTGGCTTCGATGAACAGGATTTGGGGTGAGGAAGAGCGTGAGAGGGAGGCGATGAGGGTGGGGGGAAGAAGAAGAAGGATGAAGAAAATGGAGATGGAGAGATGGTGATGGTAGTGGGGAGAGGTAGAGGAAGATGGGGAGAAAAAGAATTATTTTCAACCATAGGGACTAAATTGAAGTTTTTAAAACTTTCTAAACTTTCAAGGACTATATTGAACCATTCCCAAACATTCCTTATGTTCAAATGTCACGTCAGCTGTTGCTTCCATTAACGGCGTGAGAATTTTTTAACCCAAGGACCTCTGATGAAGGAGAAATGACACATTCAGGGACCACGGGCGTCATTTTAAAAGTTTAGGGACGAAGTTGAAGGCGGCTGACACTTTCAGGGACCAAGTTGGCTATTTACCCAAAATAGAAGTGTTTGGAAAATAAACTTATCTTCACAATTATACCGTTTTTTTTTTTCCATTTTAACCTACAAGTTTTAGTAAAGTTCTTCCTTTAACCTCTAGTCCTCTACCCTCTAATCAACTGTCTATTATTTTAGGAGAACATAAAAAATATATTTAAATGATGAATTTAATGGTAATGCACCTTCAGTGTAAATATTTCTTACTCATGCACCTAATAATATGTTGTCAAATCAGAAAATATGATTTTAATTTAATTAAAATAAAAAGGGACATAAATGCATTTAATATGTGACATGACATTCAGTTATCGGACGTCTGTGTAAAAATGTTTTACACTGACAGTGTATAACTATTAAACTCATTTTGAATTATTTGATTTTGTTACCGTTAATTATTTGATCTTTAAACAAAAACTAAGCGTTCAAAAAAAAGTTAACTTCGAAAAATTAAACTAAAATTACTTAGAAGTATTTGACTAAAAAGCAAAGATAGAATTTACATAAATAAGTCATATAATTACTTTTATACTATCATTTTAAATTTGCAGTGCACCCCATTTTAATTAGAGATGTCGTTAAATATCCAGTGCAAGAATTATGCAACCCATAAGTTTATAGTCCAATCTTAGCTCAAGCAAAATTGTTTCGGTGAGGAAAACTAGTCTAAACTCCTAAAATAATCTTATTCCAAGAATTTTTTTTATCGGGGATTCATTTTTACACACCCAAAAAGAACCAAGAGGCCACTCACATAATTTAATTACTTGTTGTTACACACCTTAGATGGAGACCAATTTCTGATGATGTAATTCTAAACAAACCCGTCTTCTTATTTTGAGTTTAAATTGATTCATTGTTAGCGTAAAGTTCAAGGAAAAAGAAAAAAAAAGTCATTTTTTGTCTAATATGTAAACAGAAAAAGGAGTTAAATTGAATGGATGAAGTCTCTGTGACCCAGTTTATGCATCATCGCTTCCTATGGGAATGTGGTAACAAAATGAAGGGATCCCATATTTACCCCCTTATTTTACGTATTACATAAAACTCAATAAACAATTTGAAACCAAACAAAGAATATTTTACCTCTTAAGGGGAAAATTTGCCATTCAGTATCATTGTACAAAATATGGTGTGGAAAGCAGTTGACTATCATAGAACTATAGCTATGGCCTATGGGAACTTGAAACGATGTAAGACCAACAAAAAATAACCTGAATAACGAGGGTAAGGCTACAAATGAGTGGAAGCAAAGATAATAAAATTGGTAGGAATGGGAAAAATGACTCTGATGGAAGATACACTTTTATACACTTCAAATTAAAATGTTGCAATAGACAAATACCTTATTCTATACGGTCTTCAGCAGATGGTTCTAATTTTGTAATATTATTTTCACTCCCTACTGGACTCTCAGACATTTCTTGCTGCCGGTCATGACTCTTGTTTTCATCTACACTCTCTTTCTTAGCATCTTCATCATATCTGTCAGAAGGTTCATTATTATCTGATCCGCAAGACCCCGGTTGAAGTGCCAGAGAATCTGATACTACTTGGTCAGGCATATAATTGGCTACTAAATCATCTTTAGTTGATCCTTCAGCTTCTATCTCTGGCTTCTGATCACAAGAAACTAGCTCATTTCCCGGGATTGACGATCCCACTTCAGAGCTTTGCAATTCTTCCTCCATATTTTGATCCTTGTTATCATGTTCATCGTTAGCTGATTCTTCAGCTTCAATCTCTGGCTTTTGATCACTAGAAACTAGTTCATTTCCCGGGATTGACGATCCCACTTCAGAGCTTTGCAATTCTTCCTCCATCTTCTGATCCTCGTTATCATGTTCATCGTTAACTGATTCTTCAGCTTCAATCTCTGGCTTCTGATCACTAGAAACTATTTCATTTCCCGGGATTGGTGTCGCCACTTCAGAGTTTTGCCATTCTTCCTCCATCTTTTGATCCCCATTATCATGTTCATCTTTAATTGATTCTTCAGCCTCTATCTCTGGCTTTTGACTACAAGAAACTAGTTCATTTCCTGGGGTTGATGTCCCCACTTCAGAGCTTTGCAATTCTTGCTCCATCACTCGATCCTCGTTATCATGTTCATCTTTAATTGATTCTTCAGCTTTTGTTTCTGGCTTCTGGCCACAAGAAACTTGTTCATTTCCTGGGATTGATGTCCCCACTTCAGAGCTTTGCAATTCTTCCTCCATCTCTCGATCCTCATTATCATGTTCATCTTTAATTGATTCTTCAGCTTCTATCTCTGGGTTCTTATCACAGGAAACTAGTTCATTTCCTGGGATGGCTGTCGCCACTTCAGAGCTTTGAAATTCTTCCTCCATCTTTTGATACTCGTTATCATATGTCTCGTTAGAACCAGGACTGGTTTGGTCATGTTTCTCTTTGACATCATCTAGATATTCATCAACTTTTAGCTCCTTTTCTCTATTGAGGGATTTCAAAACAGAAAATTCTTGAAACTCAACACTTCCAATAGAACCTTCCCTATCTGATGAGCTTTCAACCAGGCTAGGATCTTTGCCTTCAGCAGCATGTTCTGTTCTTGATTCATCTCCATCTTCAGTTTTAGAGACAGGAAAAGACTGAAAAGCATCCCAATCATCTTCACTGACTTCATCTTCTTCCTTGTCATTTTCATCTGTTCGCATCACAGGAGCTGCTGAAACAGTACGTTTCTCTTCATTTGGTCCTGATGACTGCGGCATTTTTATGTCCAAAACTGGTACTTTTAGTTCTAGTGGGTTTTTATCTTGTGTTACAGAAGCTCGGATTACCCCCTGCATAAAGAGGTACAGAAGCAATATACAACGGAAAATTAACTTAGAAATTATAGTGGGAGCTTTGTATTTATATGGATAGAAAAAGGAATTAGCCATTTTCTAAAATTCAATCTCCATTAGTTATTCAAGAGGCCAATTAGTAATTGTGAAAAAACATAAAATGATATGCTAATTGAGCAAAATAAAAGTCAATTATAAGCCGATGTATATACTACATATTAGCCACGCAGAAAAGTACCTGAAGTTGCTGGCGGTGTAGCGGAGGCATTGAGAGTAAAACATCCTTGAAATGATTGGCTGATGAAGGAATTTGAGCAAGGCGAGAAACAAGCTTAATAGCTGTGTTTCTTAAATCACTGACATCCTGTTGTATGTTTGCACGATCAAAAGAATGTATAACTAAGTTAAGAAGAACTAACTTCAGCAATAGAAGATCTCAGTTTATATTACCTGAGAGAATCCATCTCCTGTTGACAAGAAAATCATAACAATGGCCTCCAGAAGTAGGTTCATAAAACTTCTCTGGCAGTCATTATCTTTAGATAGCGTTTGTAACAACACCATGAGACTCAAGCATTCACTTGCAATGTTCACAGATTCTCTTGTTATAGTATTCTGCAATCAATAAAAATTTAGAATCCTTTAGCTACACACTTTAAATGAGCAAATAATATGTACTAAGAATAATATTAATTGCACTAATGGCAAAAATGAAAATGTGGTCCATACCTTTAGCATTCTGTGAATCAAAGTGAAAATATCGCTAATTAGCTCCCCAACAAGAAACATAAAGAAAGAGTTATCTTCTGTATTTACACCTCTTTGAATCCTGGCTTTAAGAAATTGCAAGCCTATTACTTGAACCTGTCAAAAACTCTGGTCATTTGTATTCCTTTCTGGGTAAATGCCATGTATGATCTTTATAATATTCACTTACCTGCATATTTGAATAACTAATTACAGCTTGGATACATCGAAGACAACATCTCAGTGCACGGATGGATATGCTTGCTTCGCATTCGACATATTTACTATCAAGAGACAGTTTGGCAATTGATATGATTTGTTCAAGAGAAAATGCAAGCTTCGTATGTATTAGTTTCTGTTTGTTGAAACTTTTAACCTCCTGCAAATGGAATCCCTCAATGCAGTCTTTAGTCAGAGAAGCAACCACACTCAGACAAGTTTCAAACATTTCTCTTAGAGGGAGAATGCTATCACCATGCCCAGCCTCATCTACATAACAAATATGAGTAAAGATTCATCAGTTGCGCTGTTGAATGCATCAAATTTGATTGTCCGCCCCAATTCTAATATCATGAACCTTGTGGGACTCATGTTGTTTCCCGACAAAAATATGGCAACATTACATCGACTAAATTAAAACAAGAAAAAAAACATAAAGAGCAAAATCAACAAGGAATACATATCAAATATAGTTATGCAGAATGCATACTAGCAATTCACAAGGAAACAAGGATGAATATGGATCAAACTAGTTCTGATTTAAAGGGCTTACCGTCAATTATTTTCTTTAATAAAGGACTTGTGCAGTTGACGATTTCAATGGCTTCTGACAAGTATACCTCAGTTGAAGCATCCCTAACGCACTTGTAGCCAATTAAGACTAATGCCAGAACCACGGATTTTGAATGCTTATGCATCTTAAGTAATCATAATAGGAACAAATTAGCAATTTAGATCATATTTTAGAATAAAAAAGACAGACAAATTTAAGATAAAAGTTTTGTACAGAGATTTCAATGAATACAAAATTATAAATGTGGACAAAAAGATAGCCACTTAGATGCAAATGAATTATCAAGAATCATACAGAATTGACACACCTTGGTCTCAATACGGTTAATAATAGCCTTTGTTGTGCTACATATTAAATGCATCACATTTACTTCACAGTTTATTGTGTCAGTACTGGACAACAGAAATAAGGAACTATTTAGCAGAGTATATATATCCCATACAAAATGCCCATCAGATAACTGAAACTATATTAAATTATCAGTCACAGGAAATAAATTACCTTTGAAACACTTTAAAAAGGTAGTGCAAACAAAGTTCCAATGTTATCAAGTCAAAACTTTCACAATTGAAAATTTCTTGTGGGCAGTTCCGCGCAACCTGTAGGGAAAATAATTTAAACAACTTCCCATGTCTCGAAAGGAAGAAGGCAAAACAAAATTGGCCAAAGCGGCAAAAAGCTCACTAGATTAACATGCCACTCAAGAATAAATCTTGCCTTACTAGGAACAAGGTACTTTTTAAGTGTTTTCATAAATTTACCATAAATAGGAGACAAAATACAAAGCAGAGTCACAATCAAGAAATCAATTTATCTGTCTACCTGTGATAAAATGGACATCGCAAGACTACTCCAACAATTATCCATGTATGTCGAATATGAAAGAATCTGCATC
Organism: Lotus japonicus; assembly: GCF_012489685.1. Lineage (NCBI taxonomy): Eukaryota > Viridiplantae > Streptophyta > Magnoliopsida > Fabales > Fabaceae > Lotus > Lotus japonicus. Next base: position 60,260,636 of record NC_080041.1, on the reverse strand, counting down.
CATTAAACATAAGGAATATAAGGATACTTTTTATGACCATTCCATATAATGTGCATTTAACCATGAGCAAAGAAATTATCATTAATTAAAATTAATTAAAACAAGGACATTTTTGCACTCCAATCTCCTTGTATACAGTATACAGTATTTGATTAACAGCGATATACTGACATAAGGCAGGTGTGTCATCAATCCTTTCTTCCATTAAACAGTCAAACATCTAATCTGAACCAGTAAAGACCACAAAAAAGGGAACAATTGTCTATCATTTATGTCAGAATATAAGTAGATTTGAAGCTCCAGGTCCTCCAAATTCAGAGCTACCCATGTGGCTTTCAATACGATATTGTAGTTCCAAATATGTATTAATTGTCTTTTTCTAAAATGAAATATGCATTAATTGTTGTACGGAAGAGAACAGAAGAAGCTAATATTTCCCAATTTATGCATCACCAATTCATAAATAGAATTGAATATCTAACATGCACGTCAGGAATATGTGCACACTCTGTGTCAAGGACCAACTCTCATAAAGGTAAAAATCTGTTATATTAATGGGGCTTGATTGAGAAGACTTCATAAACTACAAAAATTAAAAAGCTGTGTCTTGGACCTATGTCAAAGAATAACATAAGAATCAACACCCACCAGCAGCAGTTCTCTGCAAATATCCACGGTAAGTAGTCCTGCTTCGAAAAATCTTTCAGAAGAAAGAAATTGAAACATAGGTAGTACAATTTCATATAATTTCACGCCTGAGGGTTTCACTTCATTACTCGGTGAGTTCGCACCATGCTTAGCATTAGCAAAATCCAGCTGTATAATACGTCGGTAAAGGATAGGATGCTGTGACTGAAATAGACCAAGAAGAGAAAAGCCCCACAAGAACTTAAAATCTTCAAACTTCAATTCAACCATGCTATATTGACATGAAGTGACACCATGTTTTTCAGCATTTGAAGCTAAGGCTTTCGGGTAATCATTTCCTTCAGAATTCACAGGAACTGCGTCAAGTGCAAGTGCTTGCAAAATTACAGGCCAAGATTCATCTAAGCATGGACGTAACTTAGAAGAAACAATGGGTGACTGCAGTCCATCAAGGAACATATTCCACTGCAAGAAAGGTGCAACTAGAATGAGAAGGTAACCATGAAGATATAAACAGTTTCATATTCATCCAGGTTTCATCTCCTAGATGAAAGTATGGACTCATGAATAACGGGTAAGTTCAAATTCAGGCTTACCTTCCTCTTTGGGCTCAGGCACAAGCACATAAAACTATAATCCTTCAGTGTATGGAGCCAGAACTTCCCCAGAATACTTGAGCTCTTTTGGAATAATGGTAATAATGCCAGGTACTCATCTGGAACACCATCTTGGTGCTTCCTCATGGATGCATATATATAACACTTGAGAGAAGCATGAGCAGCCAGAAGTCTTATTTTGATCTAAAACATGAATCATAAATAAGACAAAAGAGCGAGATATAAAGTATTCAAAAACTTAACAAGAACATTAACAATTCAAGTCACATGCCTTGCTTGTGACCCATTCTGCAAATGAAGGATAATAAATGTCCTCGAAGTCATTCAATGGGCGTGAAATTAATGAGAACATGCGCCTGACCACCGCTTGGTCTCCACTGATCATTCCACTTGTCAGTATCTGAAATTTTACATATTACTGAGTTAAATTGTATTCAATTTAATATTTGAGGAACTTCACAAAGATATTTTCAAATACATGAGATATATTTAGAGGCAAAGCCCACAACTTCATTTATAAAAGTGATAAGTAATTTTTAAGGGTTTTACAAAAACGCAAAAATAAATCGATTTTGATAGAAATCCAAATCCTATGATGGGCCTTGGCGGGCCCAAGGCTTGGAAAGTCTACACGAGGAGGAAGGGAAAAGATGCTGCATAATGCTGAGCTGTAGTTAGTTAGTATAAGGGAATATTGGAATGTCTTTTAGGGGACTTATGATTGTTAACTTTCTGTTAGAGGAGAGAGAGTAAGATCTCTTTTGGGGAGAGAGCCATTAGTGCTCCTCTTTGGGATTGTTAGAGTTTTCTAGCAATATTTCTATCTTTCATTCTGTAATCGTTTTCTGTCATCAATACAATCATTTCCAGCACCATTTCATCTTATTATTCTTGCAATCCATTCTGTTACCTCATCAATTGGTCCGACCTGCCGGATCATCCCATTCCACGAGAACCAGTGTTGGTAGATGCCACCGAAGATGACTGATCGTATGGAAGCTCTGGAAAACCAAATGGGTACGGTGACCACGACGCTTCAAGCACTTGCTCTTCAACTGCAACAACAGAGTCTGTTGCTGACTGAACTGAGCAAGCAGATGGGAAAGAGAGTGGTTCACGAGGGTGAAGCATCATCTGGGGATTCCAGTCCCGGAGAATCGCGCCTCGCCGGGAAGAAGGTGAAGCTGCCAGTGTTTGAAGGAGATGATCCAGTTGCTTGGATCACTCGAGCTGAGATTTATTTTGATGTACAGGGCACACCTGATGAGTTGAAGGTGAAACTGGCTCGCTTGAGCATGGAAGGATCGACGATCCATTGGTTCAATCTGTTGATGGAGACGGAAGACGAGCTATCCTGGGAAAAACTGAAACGAGCTTTGATTGCGCGTTATGGAGGCCGGCGCTTGGAGAATCCCTTTGAGGAACTATCGACGCTGAGGCAGAACGGTAGCTGTAAGACCTGGATTTTCAGAACAAGCTAATTTCCGACTCACGCGTAGAATCAGTGTAAGCGTGACAGGAGTTTGATATTTGAGAAAGATTAATGAAGAAGAAAGTTCAGGAATTGCTTGAGGAATGTTGCGTAGTCATTTTAGGAATTAGAGCGAGTCGTCTGCACACCCGCCTTATGGCAAGCGTGTCCAGAATAGGCTAATTTCGCTTTAGAGCAACGTTTTAAGTGAGATTTCGAATCCTTGGAAAATTTAAAGATTTTCTTTATTTTTCCTTCGACCAGCGTTTCATTTCGGAACTCTGGACTGTACGCACGATAGGTTTCACTTTTCGGATGTCCGCCGACGCTAATTTCCTTGCTTCGAAACCCTAGATTCGAGCGATGGATGAAGACTTTTTCTATTCGGGACTTCTAACGAAGTTTCCATCCGCGTTACCAGATTTGTTTCGACATTTCCAATCTTTCTTCAGAAGGAAGTTTTGTCGTCTGAGCATCACAGCAAAAAGTAGTTTAACGGGACAGATTAACTTACACCGCCTTTGGGATTTTTGATATCGTTTTTCCCAAATCCTAGATATTTGTTTTGAGTTCTGGAATTCTGACGCCAGAATCTCTCTTAGAATTTCTCGGTGATCGTGCTGCAAAAATCGGAATCGCGAAATTTTCATTTTCCCGCGATTTCACCCGCCTATAAATAGCGCGAAAAAGCAAAATCCTCTCATTTTCTTTCCATTTGTGGCTGATTTCGTGGGGAGCAAGGGGGGAGGAGATTTCCGCGAAAACTTGACCAATCTTCGTGCAGTTCGTCCCTACTTCTAGGTATCGAGGTAACTATCATGAATCCTGCCTCTGATTTCTGTTTCTGCTGAGTTTCTGAAGTCGTTTCTGTGCTCTAAGTTTTGAGCTTTTTCTAAAATTGTCCGATTTCTCTGATTTCTCGCTTGGGTTATGTTCCTTATGTTCCCCTGAGTCTAAAACCTCTGTCAGTAAACTCTGATTGCGATTCAGTTGTCCAGGATCTGAAAAATTGACTCAAAACTCTTTTTGTCTCACATTTCGAAACTTTATTGTCGAAAAGACTTAATCTGACTTCGTGCCTTTAGGATTTGTTGTCACGGATATCATGAGGATCGTTGCTGTCAAATTTGTTTTCCGAACTGATAACTTTGAAGTTTTGAGCCTTTATTTTGGACCAAAATGCCCCTGGATAGTCGTATTTCGACCCGATTGTCCGAAAATTGTTCCGACAATTTCTTTGCCTTAGTTTTACCCTAAAACTACCTTGTGAATTGATTTAGATCGAAGAAAAAGTTCGAAAACCCTATTTTCCATAGTGGCCGAAACCTAATTGCTTGGGTACCATGTCCAAAAATAATTTTTGGGTCTCTATGACCTGAGCCTTTGCGTAGCTCTTTCAATTGTCGAAATTTTGGCACCGGTTTCGTGTCATTCTGAGTTATGTAGCTCGAGTTATGCTCGTTTTAGCGAACGAAGTCTCCGTTGTCAATTTGTGCCTAAATAGGAACTCTGAAGCTTTAGAGGCTTTCTTTACGATTTCGATTAGTATTAGTAGATCGTGTTGCTCCTAGTGAAGCTTGTGTTGATGATTGTGTTTTCTTTGTTCTAGGTTCGCAATTTCCATGCCCAACTTCTACTCACGAAGGTAAGGGTAACTCGGTTTTAGAGCGTCTTTGAGTCTTGCATGCTTTTATCGCACTGCCTGTGTTTGAGATGAAGATGTTTATATTGATTGGCAGATGATTATGATTATTATGCTGAATTTGGAAAATGTTTTCTGAGAGGCTTCGGCCGTTTACTGGTTTCTGTCGTTACTGCTTCCTAGTGGATGGAACATGTGGTTACTTTGGATTGGTCCTTGGGTGGACTTTGTTATTGTCTGACTTGGCATATAGGGCTTGAGTCAAGTGGCGATGAGGAGGTGTGTCCTATCATTGTCCCATCTTGCGAGATGCTAAGTGGCAATCAGGAGGTGTGTCCTATGATTGTCCCGTCTTGTGTGACGTTAAGTGGCGATTAGGAGGTGTGTCCTATGATTGTCCCGTCATGTATGACGTTATAAGTGGCGATGAGGAGGTGTGTCCTATCATTGTCCCGTCTTGAGAGACGATATTGATCGATCCATTTTGTTAGCAGCATATAGTTGCATTATAGGGAACTAACACCTGACCCTATGTTGTTGGATTTTCGTATTGGTTTATTGATATCTGATTTGATGTTACATTGTTGAGGTTATTATTATCTGAGTCCGATTTATGTTTAAGTTGTTGATATATGAGTTGAGTTATGTTGCTAGTTATTTACCATGCCAGGTAATTAAATTCGAACAGCATGATTTTTCTCTTTTATACATGGTAATTGCATGGAGTTAACCCTTTCTATTTGCTACTTGTTGTTTGGGCGCTTAACGCTATTAGGCGATGGAGATCCTTCCGCCGATGCATAGCTACTCGAGTTGGAGATCGAGTTGTAAGTGGTGGAGTAGAGGTATGAGAAGCAGCTTTGCTTCTCTTCTTGTGGATTATGTTGGAGTCTCTTTTACTTTATGAGAACTCTGTTATTAAAGTCTTGCTTCCGCCACTGTTAAAGTGCGCATGTTTATTCTGAACCTTACTTATGGTATTGTAAACTATTATTACTGTATATCGGGAAACAAGTTATCTAAATAAAGTTATGGTATGTTTCCAACCTTTTAGCCGAAGTGTTTAGTTGTTTTACAGAAAAAAAAAATTCCCTTGGTTTTTAGGGATTGCAGATTGGTCCTTAGACTTTGTTAGGTTACTAATGTGACTCCTCAGTTGAGAAATTGGGGTGTTACAATTTTGTAAGACCTGGATTTTCAGAACAAGCTAATTTCCGACTCACGCGTAGAATCAGTGTAAGCGTGACAGGAGTTTGATATTTGAGAAAGATTAATGAAGAAGAAAGTTCAGGAATTGCTTGAGGAATGTTGCGTAGTCATTTTAGGAATTAGAGCGAGTCGTCTGCACACCCGCCTTATGGCAAGCGTGTCCAGAATAGGCTAATTTCGCTTTAGAGCAACGTTTTAAGTGAGATTTCGAATCCTTGGAAAATTTAAAGATTTTCTTTATTTTTCCTTCGACCAGCGTTTCATTTCGGAACTCTGGACTGTACGCACGATAGGTTTCACTTTTCGGATGTCCGCCGACGCTAATTTCCTTGCTTCGAAACCCTAGATTCGAGCGATGGATGAAGACTTTTTCTATTCGGGACTTCTAACGAAGTTTCCATCCGCGTTACCAGATTTGTTTCGACATTTCCAATCTTTCTTCAGAAGGAAGTTTTGTCGTCTGAGCATCACAGCAAAAAGTAGTTTAACGGGACAGATTAACTTACACCGCCTTTGGGATTTTTGATATCGTTTTTCCCAAATCCTAGATATTTGTTTTGAGTTCTGGAATTCTGACGCCAGAATCTCTCTTAGAATTTCTCGGTGATCGTGCTGCAAAAATCGGAATCGCGAAATTTTCATTTTCCCGCGATTTCACCCGCCTATAAATAGCGCGAAAAAGCAAAATCCTCTCATTTTCTTTCCATTTGTGGCTGATTTCGTGGGGAGCAAGGGGGGAGGAGATTTCCGCGAAAACTTGACCAATCTTCGTGCAGTTCGTCCCTACTTCTAGGTATCGAGGTAACTATCATGAATCCTGCCTCTGATTTCTGTTTCTGCTGAGTTTCTGAAGTCGTTTCTGTGCTCTAAGTTTTGAGCTTTTTCTAAAATTGTCCGATTTCTCTGATTTCTCGCTTGGGTTATGTTCCTTATGTTCCCCTGAGTCTAAAACCTCTGTCAGTAAACTCTGATTGCGATTCAGTTGTCCAGGATCTGAAAAATTGACTCAAAACTCTTTTTGTCTCACATTTCGAAACTTTATTGTCGAAAAGACTTAATCTGACTTCGTGCCTTTAGGATTTGTTGTCACGGATATCATGAGGATCGTTGCTGTCAAATTTGTTTTCCGAACTGATAACTTTGAAGTTTTGAGCCTTTATTTTGGACCAAAATGCCCCTGGATAGTCGTATTTCGACCCGATTGTCCGAAAATTGTTCCGACAATTTCTTTGCCTTAGTTTTACCCTAAAACTACCTTGTGAATTGATTTAGATCGAAGAAAAAGTTCGAAAACCCTATTTTCCATAGTGGCCGAAACCTAATTGCTTGGGTACCATGTCCAAAAATAATTTTTGGGTCTCTATGACCTGAGCCTTTGCGTAGCTCTTTCAATTGTCGAAATTTTGGCACCGGTTTCGTGTCATTCTGAGTTATGTAGCTCGAGTTATGCTCGTTTTAGCGAACGAAGTCTCCGTTGTCAATTTGTGCCTAAATAGGAACTCTGAAGCTTTAGAGGCTTTCTTTACGATTTCGATTAGTATTAGTAGATCGTGTTGCTCCTAGTGAAGCTTGTGTTGATGATTGTGTTTTCTTTGTTCTAGGTTCGCAATTTCCATGCCCAACTTCTACTCACGAAGGTAAGGGTAACTCGGTTTTAGAGCGTCTTTGAGTCTTGCATGCTTTTATCGCACTGCCTGTGTTTGAGATGAAGATGTTTATATTGATTGGCAGATGATTATGATTATTATGCTGAATTTGGAAAATGTTTTCTGAGAGGCTTCGGCCGTTTACTGGTTTCTGTCGTTACTGCTTCCTAGTGGATGGAACATGTGGTTACTTTGGATTGGTCCTTGGGTGGACTTTGTTATTGTCTGACTTGGCATATAGGGCTTGAGTCAAGTGGCGATGAGGAGGTGTGTCCTATCATTGTCCCATCTTGCGAGATGCTAAGTGGCAATCAGGAGGTGTGTCCTATGATTGTCCCGTCTTGTGTGACGTTAAGTGGCGATTAGGAGGTGTGTCCTATGATTGTCCCGTCATGTATGACGTTATAAGTGGCGATGAGGAGGTGTGTCCTATCATTGTCCCGTCTTGAGAGACGATATTGATCGATCCATTTTGTTAGCAGCATATAGTTGCATTATAGGGAACTAACACCTGACCCTATGTTGTTGGATTTTCGTATTGGTTTATTGATATCTGATTTGATGTTACATTGTTGAGGTTATTATTATCTGAGTCCGATTTATGTTTAAGTTGTTGATATATGAGTTGAGTTATGTTGCTAGTTATTTACCATGCCAGGTAATTAAATTCGAACAGCATGATTTTTCTCTTTTATACATGGTAATTGCATGGAGTTAACCCTTTCTATTTGCTACTTGTTGTTTGGGCGCTTAACGCTATTAGGCGATGGAGATCCTTCCGCCGATGCATAGCTACTCGAGTTGGAGATCGAGTTGTAAGTGGTGGAGTAGAGGTATGAGAAGCAGCTTTGCTTCTCTTCTTGTGGATTATGTTGGAGTCTCTTTTACTTTATGAGAACTCTGTTATTAAAGTCTTGCTTCCGCCACTGTTAAAGTGCGCATGTTTATTCTGAACCTTACTTATGGTATTGTAAACTATTATTACTGTATATCGGGAAACAAGTTATCTAAATAAAGTTATGGTATGTTTCCAACCTTTTAGCCGAAGTGTTTAGTTGTTTTACAGAAAAAAAAAATTCCCTTGGTTTTTAGGGATTGCAGATTGGTCCTTAGACTTTGTTAGGTTACTAATGTGACTCCTCAGTTGAGAAATTGGGGTGTTACAGTAGCGTTGAGGAGTTTGTGGAGGCTTTCGAGCTGTTATCCTCACAAGTGGGGAGGTTACCAGAGGATCAATACCTGGGCTATTTTATGAGTGGACTCAAGCCACCGATTCGACGACGGGTGCGAACACTGAATCCGAGTACTCGTATGGAGATGATGCGGATTGCGAAGGATGTGGAGGAAGAATTGAGGGAAGAAGAAGAAGATGATGGTAAACGGGTTGTTAGGAAAAACGGGTTGGATGGGTCAAGTCCGAATCGATCTTCTAGCTCGTATGGGTCGAACGCGCAACCAGCTTCGTCGTTGTCGTCGACGGCGAGGAAAACTGACGGCGACCATCGCACCGGCAACCCTGATCGGTGGAGAGGGGTCAGAAGCTTTCAAGCAGATGAGATAGAGAATCGGAGAGCGAAGGGACTATGCTTTAAGTGTGGGGGAAAATATCATCCCACGCTGCACAAGTGTCCTGAGCGAGCACTGCGAGTGTTAATTCTGGGTGAAGGAGAAACCATGGGTGAGGATGGTGAGATAGTGATGCTGGAAGGAGAACTTGAAGAGAGTGAAGAAGAAGAACCAGTGGAATGCAAGCTGATGGGTGTTCTGGGTTGTATGGGGGAGTACCAAACCATGAAACTCGCAGCGCAAGTCGATGGTGTGGCTTTACTTATCTTAATTGACTGTGGAGCGAGTCACAATTTTATTTCCCCCAAGATTACCAAGGATCTGGGACTAGAGATTACCCCTATCTCCTCAAGGGGAATCAAGTTGGGGGATGGCCACAGGGTGACTACTACAGGATTTTGTAGAGGAATTAAGGCTCAGTTAGGGAAGATTGAGATAGTCATTGATGCCTTGGTCTTAGACTTAGGGGGTTTGGACTTGGTGTTGGGAATTTCCTGGCTCAGTACACTAGGGAAAGTGGTGATGGATTGGAAACTTCTGACAATGCAATTTGTCCATGGGGAAGAGATGGTGACCCTACAAGGAATGAAGGGAAATGATAGCAACCAAAGCAACCTTCACTCCTTCCTAAAGGATACTCAAGGCAGAGAGAATTTGGAGGGGTGGTGGCCTCAATTACAATCAGCAGAAATCACCAGGAAAGTGGCTGAGATACCACTGCAACTCAGGGCAGTAATTGAAGAGTTCCCAGAAGTTTTCAGGAAGAAGATTCAATTACCTCCTGAAAGAAGCAAGGTCCACCAAATTACTTTGAGTCCAGAACATGGTCCAATCAATGTGAGGCCATATAGATACCCACATCATCAGAAAGAGGAGATAGAAAAACAAGTGGCAGAGCTAATGGAAGCAGGGATCATCAGGCCTAGTATGAGCGCGTTTTCCAGTCCTGTCATCTTGGTGAAGAAAAAAGACAATACTTGGAGGATGTGTGTGGACTACAGAGCATTGAACAAAGCTACGGTACCAGATAAGTATCCAATCCCTATAGTAGATGAATTATTAGATGAGTTAAATGGTGCAAGCATGTTCTCAAAACTTGATTTAAAATCAGGTTATCATCAGATTAGGGTACATGAAGATGACATTCCTAAAACTGCTTTTAGAACTCACAATGGTCATTATGAGTATTTGGTCATGCCATTTGGCTTAATGAATGCTCCAGCTACTTTTCAAGCTATCATGAATGACATTTTCAGACCTTACCTTAGAAAGTTTGTGTTAGTTTTCTTTGATGACATTTTGATTTATAGTAGAAATCTGTTAGAACACAAGGAGCATTTGCATCTAGTCTTAACTGTGCTGCTGGGAAATTGTTTTGTAGCCAATCAAGCCAAATGCAAATTTGGCTGTGCACAGATAGACTATCTTGGGCACATTATCTCAGGGAAGGGAGTAGCAGTGGATCCTGAGAAGGTCCAATGCATTATAGATTGGCCTGAGCCTAAAAATGTCAAAGGGGTGAGAGGTTTTTTGGGTCTCACTGGATACTACAGAAAATTCATTAAGGACTATGGAAAAATTGCAAAACCTCTAACTGAGCTCACCAAGAAAGACAATTTTTCTTGGAATCCAGAAGCACTAAAAGCTTTCCAACAGCTCAAGCAGGTTATGACAAGTTCCCCAGTCTTGGCTCTGCCCAATTTTGCCAAGCCCTTTGAAGTAGAGTGTGATGCAGCAGGGAGAGGGATAGGGGCTGTGTTAATGCAGCAAAGGCAACCAATTGCTTTTTTCAGCAAAGCTCTATCTAATGGCAACCTTGCAAAGTCTGTTTATGAAAAAGAACTTATGGCCCTGGTTTTATGCATCCAGCATTGGAGGCATTACTTGTTAGGAAGAGCATTCACTGTCTACACTGACCACAAGAGCTTGAAACACTTCCTTCAACAGAAAGTTTCTTCCCCAGACCAGCAATGTTGGTTAGCCAAGCTCTTAGGCTATCAATTTGAGGTAAAGTATAAGCCAGGGCTGGAGAATAAGGCTGCAGATGCCTTGTCCAGGTGCTATGATGAGGGTGAATTCCACACTCTGGTGTCTTTCCCTTTGTGGAAAGATAGGAAGAAAATTCTGGAGGAGATTGCTAGTGATCCCTACATTCAGAACCTCACTCAGGAAGTCCTGAAATCTCCACAATCTAAGCCAGGGTTTACTGTCCAACAGGGAATTCTATTATACCAAGACAGATTGGTTTTAGCACCTACATCCCCATCAATTCCTTGGCTGTTACAGGAATTCCATGCTTCTCTTTCAGGGGGACACTCGGGGTTTTTGAGGACCTATAGGAGGTTAGCTGACTCTTTATATTGGCCAGGAATGCAGAAAAGGGTTAGGGATTTTGTCAGGGAATGTGATGTGTGCCAACGACAAAAATACAGTGCAGTGTCACCAGGGGGTTTGCTACAGCCTCTACCTATTCCCAATGCAGTGTGGGAAGACTTATCTTTAGATTTCATCACTGGTTTACCCAAATCAAAAGGGTACGAAGCTGTCTTAGTGGTAGTAGACAGGTTATCTTAATACAGCCATTTTATTCTGTTGAAACATCCTTATTCTGCAAAATCCATTGCTGAGGTTTTTGCCAAAGAGATTGTAAGGCTACATGGGATTCCTAATTCAGTTATCAGTGACAGAGACCCTATATTTGTGAGTCATTTCTGGTCGGAGTTGTTCAAACTGCAGGGGACTAGATTGAAGATGAGTTCTTCTTATCATCCAGAAACTGATGGCCAAACAGAGGTCATTAATAGGTGTCTTGAGAGCTATTTGAGATGCTTTGCTTCTGATCATCCCAAAACCTGGTCCCATTGGGTTCCTTGGGCTGAATTCTGGTACAACTCCACTTTCCACAGTTCCATTGGACAAACACCTTTTGAGGTAGTATATGGTAGGAAGGCCCCTCCTGTGGTTAAGTTCCTCACCAATGAAACCAAAGTGGCTGCTGTTGCTGTAGAGTTGAGTGAGAGGGATGAAGCACTAAGGCAGCTCAGGGCACATTTGAAGAAAGCTCAGGAACAAATGGCTAGCTATGCAAATAAGAAGAGAAGGGATTTGAGTTTCATGGTAGGAGAATGGGTATTTCTCAAGCTCAGGCCCCATAGACAACACTCTGTGATTAAGAGAATTAATCAAAAGCTTGCTGCCAGGTTCTATGGTCCTTTTCAGATAGAAGCCAAAGTGGGTGCTGTGGCATATAGACTGAAGCTCCCAGCAGAGTCAAAGATCCATCCAGTTTTTCATGTGTCAGTGCTTAAAAAAGCCATTGGTAACTATCAAGTCCAAGGGGAACTACCTACAGATCTGGGCATAGAGGAATCTGATGATGTATACCCTGAATCAATCCTTGGGATCAGGACTGTTAGGCATGGAGACAGAGAGGTTCAGCAAAGCTTGATCAAATGGAAGCACAAATCTGTAGAAGAAGTCACTTGGGAAGATAATGAGACTCTTGCAGGCCAATTCCCTGAGTTCTGCCTTGAGGACAAGGCTGTTCTTAAGGGAGAAGGAGTTGATAGAAATCCAAATCCTATGATGGGCCTTGGCGGGCCCAAGGCTTGGAAAGTCTACACGAGGAGGAAGGGAAAAGATGCTGCATAATGCTGAGCTGTAGTTAGTTAGTATAAGGGAATATTGGAATGTCTTTTAGGGGACTTATGATTGTTAACTTTCTGTTAGAGGAGAGAGAGTAAGATCTCTTTTGGGGAGAGAGCCATTAGTGCTCCTCTTTGGGATTGTTAGAGTTTTCTAGCAATATTTCTATCTTTCATTCTGTAATCGTTTTCTGTCATCAATACAATCATTTCCAGCACCATTTCATCTTATTATTCTTGCAATCCATTCTGTTACCTCATCAGATTTCAAAGATAAAAAAGGAAATGAAGAGAAAGATTAAGCCCACAACCTTGGTAGCCAAGTGCAAGCCTGCCTCCAATAAGCTAGGACTAGAAGATGTGTCCAAGGTGGTACGAACTGCAGATACGACCTGGGCCTGTATTTAGAAAGTTTCAGTTATTCCAAGTGAATCACAAGATTCAGAATCTACACAACCATGAAATTGAAGCATTTATTCTATAGGACCTTTTAACATAGGCAAGTGAATAAATTAAATGACCCTTAAAAGTTGAAAGAAACAGAAAAAAAAAAAACTCCTCAGTTGACATAAAATAATTGAGATATTGTCATGGAAACAATTATTGGCGGGGGGTGTTGAAACAAAAATTGTCAAATACCTGATACTGTTCCAGTAGAAGATGTCCAGGAAGCTCAGGGTCAGCTACTTTCTCAAACTGTTAATTGAAATACAAATATAAAAACAAATTAAAACCTTGACCAGCAGGGGATGATAAGATACACCATGCAATACACACAGCATAACAATAAGCAGGAAAAAAAAACTGATAAGTATATTCCAACTAGAACTCCAGAATCCAGATAACTAATAAAAATGAAGTGATTGAGGTCTTCATAGATCAAACATTGCATTTATTTACAAAGTAAACATGATCAAATTAGCCCTGTTTGTTTAGAAAGAAGAGAATATGCGCAAAGTGTGGCTGGATAAAGGAATAAAATTGTTAGAGAGAAGAAAGATGACCAAGAAAATAGGAGGAAAAAATATCATCAAAGACAAAGGAGAGAAGAAGCATATAAACGACATAATAAGTCTTCAACACATTAAGGCACACCAAAGCCTCTGTATATCTATTAGAGGGGCTCACTTAAAGATACCATGGACTGAACATCAACAAGATGCCAAAAAATTGACCCTGGCCCTTAGGAGATATAAGAGGTGAGAAGAATTCATGAAGAGAGAATCATTTCACTCATGCCAAATAGTCAAATATAACAATAAGAAGCATAGTTAGCAGACCCTACTGCTCAGCCTCTCCCTTATTTCCTACTACAGCCCTTTAAGCTAATAACAAGATGTTGTTTTAGAAAATAAAAAATAATAAGAAAAAGGAAAAACTATTAATTAGCTGCTCCAAGAAAAGATTTTATCTCAGTGCCATTTCTTTTTGCACTGAAGTTAAAAAAAAGAAAGAGAAGAGGCAGAGAAGGCATAGAATTTGCACAGCCATCATATTTCAGGGAGAATATATTACCTTGTCCACAATAGTGCCAAGAAGACTCACACCTACTGGCTGCATGCTCTCGAATTGAATCGTGCTTATCTGACATGGTAAAAAAAAAGAGAGGGAAGGTGTGATTGAATTTTTATACATCTTTAATTTTTCACAAGTGTAAGAGGTAAATCATTCATTGCTAGTATGTTCAAATAGCTCAGAAGCACCTGATAAGCAAGTGATATTAACTCTTGCAAGTGGAGAACAAGCCAATCACTAGAAGCACGTCCACTTGCATTTTCTTTCCTTGCCATAAGGAGGTCAAAATGAGCAGGATTTCTTCCTACAGCATCTGGTAGATGGCTCAAACATCTGCAATAAAATTAATCTCAAACAATAGTATAGAAAGATTAAAACCAGATAATTTAATTGGAAGAAAAAGTCAGCCTCAGAAAATAAGATTTTAGCATTAGGTGCATTAACGTCAAATGACAGAAGCTTGTTTAATTATCTCGAATAGATAAAAAGAGGGGGTGAATTAATATTTTATATAAATTTGAAACAGGGCAAACTTAGCATTGTTAAATATAGAGGAAGGGCATGTAAGTTCAACTTATTTATAGCAAAACTTAAACTACCAAGAAATACATACTCTGCAGCAAAAAGTCTTGTCCTATATCTGAGGAACTTCTCTCTATTAGCAGCAGCAATGGAAGCTTGAAACTGGTAAATCTGCGAGCTATTGGAGCCAGAAACCATATTATCTTCATCCCCAAGGTTCAACCTTGAGTCGTTATCATCATTTGCTGCAATATTATTTTCAATGTTCCGCATTGATGTCGCAAGGACCTGTGATAATCCCATTAAACCATTGTGAAGCATATGGTAAAAGTTAAAGAAAGTATTAAGAACTCAAGCCATATTGCCCAAAAGTCTAGAGTTTGATACTTGTTTCCCCCATTATTCTAATAAAAAATGTTAAATTTCAGTACATGGTAGGTGGACTAGTGCATTGTCCACGCTTCAAGCCCAATGGGCTCTTGCGTGAGGGGCGTGTGTTTTCACCCAACAGCTTAAGCTTTGGGGATGGACAACTACTTTTAATATGGTGTCAAAGCTATATAATCCATTGTGACCTGATCCTGCCTGTTTTGGTCCTTTAGTGTTGCTCCTATTCCTTTTCTATCTGACAGTTTAGTAGCCAACACAATTAACTGTCTCTTAAGCACACTTCCCGTTTCTTTTATTGCTGTTAACCATTGTTCCTTCTTTATGCTGCACAAAAGATTGGGTAATTTCATTGTCATTAGAGGGAGGTTCGGTTAGAAGCAATTTTGATTATGATCAAGCAGTACATGGTATTCGGTCATGATATCCCAAGAGTGATTGTCAAGGCTGATATTGTATGGTAGAGGGGAGGTTGTTTTGATCCAGGCTTGGTAGACTATGAACCAAAGAACCTATATAAGGCTCGCTGCTTCTGAATTTGACTGGTCAACTATTTCTGGTTATTCTTGGTGCAATTTGGTTCTTCTATGGTGTGATGACCGCACCAACACTTGGTGGGTGGTTTAGCTGGACTATATGGATGTCCCTACTGAGAAATTGCAAATTGTAACTGAAGATTATGCCACTTGCAACT
Organism: Lotus japonicus; assembly: GCF_012489685.1. Taxonomy (NCBI): domain Eukaryota; kingdom Viridiplantae; phylum Streptophyta; class Magnoliopsida; order Fabales; family Fabaceae; genus Lotus; species Lotus japonicus. Next base: position 60,245,075 of record NC_080041.1, on the reverse strand, counting down.
GAGTTGAGTTTGTTTCTGAGTGACGTGAGAACTGAAAAGACGATTTAGGAGAAAATTGAGGGAGTCAAAGGAAATAAATTGAAGACTGGAAACTCTGTCATAAGTATTGAAAACGAACGATGAGAAGCTGTGAAAAAGAAGACAGGGCCATTTGGGAGAAAGATCTAAGAATACTAGAAGGTATCTGCAAGGACATTTATAAATATTGTTATTTGACAAAGGTTTCTCCTTATAGCTCTCATATGTCATTGGCCATTTCGTGAGTTCACATCTCTCTATACTAAACAAATATCCCCCCCCCCCCAAAAGCCAAAAATATACCAGAGCTCTTTTCACTTTTGGACCTTCTAAATCTTCTTGGTTCCAGATAGGCATTTCTAACAATTTCATATGAAAAAGAACAAACATTTACATCTTCCATAAGAACTCAGCACTACTTCCCTTAAAAAATTTAGTATTTAAGTTGCAATATAACTTCAAGACAATATGACGAATATAGAAAATTATGCAATTTGAAATAGAAAAGCTTACCACTTTGCGACATACTGATATCCAATGCGAAGGACATGATGGACATGATGCATAGAGTAATCGCATAATTGTAGATTGCACCAAGTTCCCAATTCTGCACAAAAGAAAGCAGTAAGAACTAGGCAGTCTAACAGCTAAATGCCAATAACTATGGCTGGCCGTGGCTAATTTACTGATAAAACATAAACGATAACTCTGGTTGACCATGGCCAATGTCCTCAACTCCTAATCCACTAAAAAGCCCCATCAAAAGAAAAATAAAATAAAAAAGGTAAAACCTGAGTGATAGCCTAGAAACAGCTCTATCTCAAAACCATGCAAACAATGAACAATTTCCTTTAAAGAACAAATCATTTAAGACCAACCAAAGACAACAAAGGAAGGCATACAAAGCAGAAAACCAAGAGTCATTATTGAAAAAGATTTTTATCTTCACCGCATAGGGTGTGTTTATTTCAAGGTTTGTGGAATTGAACCAGGGGAAAAGATATTGGGAATAGACATTTACATGTTTGGTGCAAGTATTAAAAAACATTCCTTGAAATTAATGATCCTTAAGACAGTAACATGCCCATGTTTCGCTTGGTTTTTATTCCCATGAGAATGGCAGTTATCTAGAAACCCATCCAAGTATCCAACCATTAATTCCCACTCCCACTTCCTTTTACCATATTATTTTTCTTATATTGAGTTTTTTTCTTTGAACTAAACAAATTTTGAAAACATTCCCAAATATATATATGCTAAGTCCAAACACTTATCTAATTCACCAGGGAATAACATTAATGACTAGTAATGCAATCATATGCCTAGAAACAAATGCCTCCATTTATTATCAGAGAGTTTCATTTCATTTTAACCAATGAACATCAGATTTTCCAACGGATCATCCATTTTAGAGATGTAGTGCTTGATAAATTTAGTGTTTTCAACTGTTATTCTCTTCAATTGACTTGTCATCGAGAATGATCTACCCTCCGCCTGCACTCCTTCTAACATCTCTCTGGCTCTACTATAAACTCTTTCGTGTTAAGAGATAGAAACAGGAAAACTACAAAAAAATGCACAAGCAATTACATAAAATAACTTCACAAGACTAATAATAAAAGAAAGGGATTTCAACTTAACCTAAGAACTAATCAGCTTGTAAGAGTAAGAAAGCTCTTTATTTTTTTTAACAATTTACATACTCTGAATCTGTTTCCTCATCCAACATAAAGAATAAGTTATCTTCAATCTGCTCAACAATAACAGAAGCCTGCAAAGATTAAAATCAGCTCTCAGCACAAAAATATGATATACTGGCATTTCCTAATTGAAAATCCTACTAAGATTAGGAACAAACCGGATCTTTCTCAATTAAATGCCTTAGCGTAGACACAGCAAGGTGGCGTAAGTTTGGCTGCATGAAGAAAAAGAGTAAGCTGAAAAGAAGGGTGAACAACACATTATTACCATTAATGAAAAATATGCAGGAAAAAAAAAACCTGTCTTGATGACAAAGTAGAGAGAAGAGTCTGCACATGGGAGTGCACAGAAACAGCTAGGGGTGCAAAAAGAACAAGTTGTTGAGTGAAGCGTGCACTCCTGCAATAGAATACAACTTTTAATAATCATCAATAAAGGCAACAATTTGACTGAAATAATATTTGCCACAAGAAAATGTTAATTATTTGATAGAAAGTGGAATTAAGAAACCTACTCAAGCAATGTTGAAGTTTCTTGCCAGCAGCTTATCTCAGCGATGGCAGACTGGAAAGGAAAAACACCTCATGAAGTATACATTTAAGAAAAAGAAAAGAAAGCAATACGTTATGTGCAATCTATGCCCCTTTTTGGTGGTATGGTTGCAGAGAAACTTTCATATCTTTAAGGAAGTTACTTAGACCAAGTAGCATTTGGCCTGTATTTGGTCCAAAGCTCATGCTTTCTGCCTGAACTTACTATCCAAAACAGCTAGGGGAAAGCAAATGAATAGTTTTATATTCGTTATGATCCTGTATTGACTAGAGATTTGGCCAAAGTAGAGTTTATAAAGGCTTGGCAATCCTCACCTCATGAGCTAGCTTTTAGGGTAGAGTTAGGTTTAACCTAAAGGGTACAATATTATCCCCTTTGGGCTTCAAGTATGGACTAAGAATGTGTAGACTCAATCAACCTTGTGTTCAAATTTTTAACTTTTTTACTTGAAAGCATTGGGGCAATAAGGATCGAACCATGTCATGAACCAATTACTCAAAAGCTGAAGACGTTAGGTGAAAGTACATGAATGGTTTTATATCTAACAGTCTCTAGAGGAAGCTACACAAACATACATGCCCAGGAACTAGGTAGCTTCACTACATTAATGTTTTTTTACATTTGTTAGTTGTGTTTTCCTTTTACATTATGGAAGATCTATGGGTTTCTTTGTTTATCAAAAAATTCAACAAAGAATTCCACCTTGGAGCGCGAGAAAAAGATGCTTCCTGGGACAAGCTCAGGACCAAGAACAGTAACTATAGCATTTATAAGGCGGCCAACTCCCTGCTGAACGTCTACCAAACCATTCTCATCAGATAAAAGAATGTCCATAGCAAGAGAAAGGGTTGCCTGTGAAGAAAATGAAAGAGAATCGGTGTAATCTTCTTCAGAAAGATAGTAACATAGTATTACACAATAAAATGAGGTATATTGTCTGATTAACAAATGAAAGCAGCAAGTAATTTTCCTTCATTTTTCTCCCAGTTTTTTGGGTTGAAAAAACATATATCACTTAGAAGCTGATACAACAACGACATGCGACATTAGCCAAGGCAGGAAGCAACTTACATACGGGGGGATGTGCCTTAGTAACAAAACATGGAACTAAAATCTCAATTCACTTAGTTGGTAAAACAATGACATCATTTTTCTCGGCCTTGTCCATGTAAATGTGTATGTGACTGTGTTATGAAAAGACTTCTCTGATGTGGAGAAACATGACTTTGGTAGTAATTAATAAGATAAAGAAACCCAAAAAAACATAAACGAATGGAATCACTGAACGGCTCAGATGAACCATTTAGTGACATTTCATAGCATTAAAATTAACAGTGGCTCTTAACAAATATTATCAATTAAACAATGGGAGAGCTATTCATGCTGCTATTACTCTGTCAGAAAGATTATGAGTTGTTTATGTGAGACATAAAATCATAAATATATTGATCACAAGATGCTGATATTTGAGATAGGTAACCTGGACATGAGAAACAAAGGACAAGCCTGCAGCTTCAATAGTTAAAAGAAGGCCATGCATAGACCAGCTCTGCAGATTAACTACCGAACTTTTAGCCAGTGAAGAGATAGAGCTCACAGTTGCAGGCACTAAAGTTGACAATGCAATCCCTCCTGCACTGCAACAAGATTAGAAGATAAAAACTGTCAAGACTTGCATAGAGAAAAGGCTAGACTTGGGACAGTGTATGTGATTTATGAAAATAAACTGACTCTATACTTCTATAGCAACAGGAAAGGGAAGTAAAATGTGAAATCTATCATAAAGTTATAAATGTACAAGAATGATCAAACAGAAAGGGTTCAACCACCATGTCAACCTTCACCGTTACCAAAATAGTGTTTTGTTGTCTAATCCTCCAATGAAAAGAATTAAATCATAACTGAAGAAAATATTCTGTAAAGAAACTACTATAGAAGTATAAACTTCCTCATTTTCATTGTAAAGAAACTACTATAGAAGTATAAACTTCCTCATTTTCATTACTATTATTCATATTAACATTCCTTTTCCTTACATTAAACCTCAATAAAGTTAACTTACAATGTGCTATCAAACTACACATTTCTTTCATCCATAATGTATGCAGCAACGTTCAAGGTTCAATTTTATTAGAGTAGAGTACACATTACTCTGATTAAGAAGTTAGTTACTGTTAGTAGTGTAGTTAATATTTGAGTTAGTTACATTCTGTTAGAATGAGCTGTCAATACAGCTGTCATGTGAGCTGTCATTACAGCTGTCACATAACTGATTCTGTTAGAGTTGGTAGCTTGCTTAGCAAGCCTTGTATTCTCTATAAATACTGAGATCACTCATTGTAATCTTTACCTTTTCAATCAATGAAATTCAGTTGAAGATTTTCAACATGGTATCAAGAGCTGAGTACGATCCTTGAAGATCTCTCTCTCTAGATTTTCGCTTTTTCCTCTTTCTTCTTCATCACCATGGCTGATGAAGGTCATGCACCAGAAACTGCAGTTCCTGAAACTTCAGTTCCTGTTCCAGTTGCGGTTCTTCAACCACAATTGGCTTCTTCTTCTCTGGTTCACAAGCTCGTTCTGAAGCTTGATGATTCCAATTTTCTCTCAAGCCTTGTATTCTCTATAAATACTGAGATCACTCATTGTAATCTTTACCTTTTCAATCAATGAAATTCAGTTGAAGATTTTCAACATGGTATCAAGAGCTGAGTACGATCCTTGAAGATCTCTCTCTCTAGATTTTCGCTTTTTCCTCTTTCTTCTTCATCACCATGGCTGATGAAGGTCATGCACCAGAAACTGCAGTTCCTGAAACTTCAGTTCCTGTTCCAGTTGCGGTTCTTCAACCACAATTGGCTTCTTCTTCTCTGGTTCACAAGCTCGTTCTGAAGCTTGATGATTCCAATTTTCTCTCATGGAAGCAGCACGTTGAAGGCATCGTTAGAACTCATCGATTGCAGAATTTTCTTGTTCATCCTGATATTCCTCCTCGATTTCTCAGTGAGGAGGATCGCGTGAATGCAGTAGAGAATCCTGCATATCAGGTATGGGATCAACAGGATTCTGCTTTGTTCACCTGGCTTCTCTCGTCTCTGTCTTCATCAGTGCTTCCAACCGTTGTCAACTGCACTCAGTCCTGGCAGATCTGGGAAGCTGTGCTTGATTTCTTTCAAGCACAATCGCTTGCACAATCGACGCAGCTGCGATCGGAATTGAGATCCATAACCAAGGGATCGAAGACTGCTTCTGAGTTCCTCAAGCGAATCAAGGCCATCGTCAATGCTCTGATCTCGATCGGAGATCCTGTATCGTTTCGCGAGCACCTTGAAGCGATTTTTGATGGTCTTCCCGACGAGTATAGTCATCTCATGACTATCATCTACAGTCGCGAGTTCCCTTGCACGATCTCGCAAGCTGAAGCTATGGTTATCGCGCATGAAGCGCGTCTTGAGCGTTCTCGCACGCGTCAGTTGAGTGCGAATCCTCCGTCAGCGCTCCTTTCTCAAGCTGCGCCACCGGCGACGCAACCTGCACCGGTGTCGTCGTCTTCTTCATCAACGTCGTCGCCGGCGACCTCTGAGGCTAACTCTGCTTCAGGTTCCTCTGAAAACTCCTACGATGATCGTTCCTACGATAATCGCGGCAGTTATGGCGGTTCTCGTGGCAGTTACGGTGGTCGCAACGGCAGTAACAACTCTCGCGGTGGACGAGGAGGAAATCGAAGTGTTCAATGCCAGATTTGCAAGAAGTATGGGCATGATGCTAGTATTTGCTACCATCGTGGTTCATCATCTGGTTCTACTGGTTCTACTGGCATGTTTGGCTTGCAGCCAACTGGTTTTGGTATGCCACTGCCTATGCATTCTCAGATGATGCCTCAGTTTGGCTTCTCTCCATTTTGTGGTGTTCCACAATTTGGTGTACCTTCTCAGTTTGGTACATTACAGTATGGAGGCTTTCCGAACATGTTTGGTCAATTTCCTCAAGGTTTAGGCATGGGAAATTTTGCTCAGCAGTTTGGTTTCCAACCATCTGGAGGTTCACAGTGGAACTCTTCTCAGTTTTCTGGTGGATCAAGACCTGGAAATCCTCCAGTTAGAGCTCCACAGGCTATGCTTACTGGACCTACTTCATCTACTACTGGTACTAACACTCCTGCTGCAGCAAATCTTAGCTCATGGTTTCCAGATTCTGGAGCTACACATCATGTTACCAATGATGCCTCAGTTGTTTCTAACAGTGTTTCCCTAAATGGTAATGATCATATCTACATGGGAAATGGACAAGGTTTGCCTATTATTTCTGTTGGACATGCCTCTTTTCCATCTCCTTATCATAAACACACTACACTCACTATGAATAATCTGCTTCTAGTTCCTAACATCACCAAGAACTTAGTGTAAGCAAGTTTGCTCGTGATAATCATGTCTTTTTTGAGTTTCACTCATCCTATTGTGTTGTCAAATGTCAGGAAACTTCTAGGGTTTTGCTCAAAGGAACTGTTAGTCCTGATGGTTTATACAATTTTGAAGGGATGCATGTTCCAACCCTTCCTCCAGCTTCATCTGTTTCATCTACATCTGTTTCACCAGTAGCTGCTCCATCTGTCTTTTCTGCTTCAGTTCCTTTGTCCAATGTACCTAGTGCTAGCTCATCTTCAAGTGTACCTAGTGCTAGTTCATTTTCTCTTGTGTCTTCTGTTAATAATGTAGATCCTACTGCCTATGACTTGTGGCATTGTAGGCTAGGTCATCCTCATCATGAGGCTTTACATTCTGCTTTGTCCAAATGTAATATATCATTGTCTAATAAAGCAAAATTTTCTAAATGTTCAACTTGTTGTGTAGCAAAGTCTCACAAGTTACCCTCTTCCTCTTCTACTACTGTTTGTGCTACACCTTTAGAGCTTGTTTTTGCTGACTTATGGGGCCCTTCCTCCATTGAGTCTTCTTGTGGTTACTCTTATTTTTTAACTTGTGTTGATGCTTACTCTCGTTTCACATGGATTTATCCGCTTAGGCACAAATCTGAAACTTCCTCTGTTTTTCTTAAGTTCCAAGCTATGGTAGAGTTAAGGTTTAATCTGAAAATAAAGGCTGTCCAAACAGACAATGGCACTGAATTTAAACCTTTACAATCTCATTTTGATAAGCTTGGCATAGTGCATCGATTGACATGCCCCTACACACACCATCAAAATGGTAGTGTTGAAAGGAAGCATCGCCATATCATAGAAACTGGCCTTTCATTACTTGCATTTGCTAAAATGCCTTCTCAATACTGGGATCATGCATTCCTGGCTGCAGTTTTTCTTATTAATCGTCTTCCTACTGCTGTTTTGGCCAATGAGAGTCCTTATTTCAAGTTGTTCAAGACTCTTCCTGATTACAAGATACTTAGGGTGTTTGGTTGTGCTTGTTATCCTCACTTGAGGCCTTATACACACTCTAAGCTGCCACTCAGGTCCAAGGAATGTGTGTTTGTTGGTTACTCATCATCTCATCAAGGGTACAAATGCATGGATGGTGATGGTAGGATTTTTGTGTCAAGGGATGTTATTTTTGATGAAGTTAAATTTCCCTATCCTACCCTCTTTTTCTCTGCTGGGTCTGATTCATCTGCACAAGGAATCACTTCAGAAATTCCTGTTTTAGCTCCTCAAGTTCCTGTTCAGCAACAGCAGTCTTTTCAAGGTCAAGACTCAGTTGCAGCCTCTTCTTCTGGGAATTTTTCTCAGGGTGAAGCTTCTGTTCAGCAACAATCTCTACCTACACCAGCAGCTACTGCCACTGAAGTAGCTTCAACTGGTTCTTCCTCTTCTGCTCCTATTCCTCAGCCAGTGGGAAATACTCACCCTATGCAGACAAGAGCAAAATCTGGCATAGTCATGCCCAGATTATTTCCAACTTTACTGCTCACTCAAGCTGAGCCAGCTACCACCAAGCAAGCTCTCAACGATCCTAAGTGGTTAGCTGCAATGAAGGCTGAATATGATGCATTGCTTGCTAACAATACATGGACATTGGTTCCACTTCCCAAGGATAGGAAGCCAATTGGTTGTAAATGGGTTTTTAGGGTGAAGGAAAATGCAGATGGCACCATCAATAGGTATAAGGCCAGACTTGTGGCCAAAGGTTACCATCAAGTCAAGGGGTTTGATTATTCAGAAACCTTTTCCCCTGTGGTGAAGCCTATAACTATTAGGCTCATTCTTTCCCTGGCCATTACTAAGAGGTGGCATATTCATCAACTTGATGTGAATAATGCCTTTTTAAATGGAGCTCTTCAAGAGGAGGTATACATGCAGCAACCAAGTGGATTTCAGCATGAAGACAAATCTCTTGTTTGCAGACTTAACAAAGCTCTTTATGGCCTTAAACAGGCCCCAAGAGCTTGGTTTGACAGATTGAAGTCAGCCCTTGTGAAGTATGGTTTTAAACCAAGTAGATGTGATCCATCTCTCTTCACTTTCTACACTCCAACTTGCTGCATCTACATACTAGTCTATGTAGATGATATTATCATTACAGGCAATTCCTTGCCTCTGGTTCAGAAAGTAGTGCAGAACCTCAACTCTGAATTTTCCTTGAAGCAATTAGGCCAACTTGACTACTTTCTTGGTGTTCAAGTGCATCATCTTCAGGACAGGTCCTTGCTTTTGACACAAACTAAATATATAACTGACCTTCTTGAAAGGGCAGAAATGGGAGAGGCCAAGGGGATCTCTACTCCCATGGTTAGTGGAGCAAAACTCAGCAAATATGGAGCAGATTACTTTGCTGACCCAACTCTCTATAGATCAATAGTTGGTGCTCTCCAATATGCAACTTTAACAAGACCTGAGATTAGCTTTGCAGTTAACAAGGTCTGTCAGTTTCTAAGTCGGCCTCTAGAAGAGCATTGGAAGGCTGTTAAAAGGATCCTAAGATACCTTAAGGGTACTCTCTTTCATGGCCTGCACCTCAAGCCTTGTAGTTTGCACACTCCAGTCCCTCTTGTGGCCTTTTGTGATGCAGATTGGGGATCAGATCCTGATGACAGGAGATCCACCTCAGGCTCTTGTGTCTTTTTTGGTCCCAACCTTGTCTCTTGGAGCTCAAAGAAGCAAACCCTGGTGGCTAGATCGAGTACTGAAGCCGAATACAGGAGCCTAGCTAATACCTCTGCTGAACTGTTGTGGGTTCAGTCTCTTTTGCAGGAGTTGCAGATTCCTTTTTCTCCTCCTAGGGTGTTTTGTGATAACATGGGTGCAGTGGCTTTGACTAATAACCCAGTTCTTCACACTCGCACTAAACATATGGAGCTTGACATCTTCTTTGTGAGAGAAAAAGTTCTCAACAAGTCTCTTTTTGTGCATCACATTCCTTCTGTTGATCAGCTGGCAGATTTGTTTACCAAGGCTCTATCACCACTTCGTTTTGAAACTCTTCGTGGCAAACTCAATGTGATTGAGAAATCACTTTCTCCCCCACCTTGAGTTTGAGGGGGCCTATTAGAGTAGAGTACACATTACTCTGATTAAGAAGTTAGTTACTGTTAGTAGTGTAGTTAATATTTGAGTTAGTTACATTCTGTTAGAATGAGCTGTCAATACAGCTGTCATGTGAGCTGTCATTACAGCTGTCACATAACTGATTCTGTTAGAGTTGGTAGCTTGCTTAGCAAGCCTTGTATTCTCTATAAATACTGAGATCACTCATTGTAATCTTTACCTTTTCAATCAATGAAATTCAGTTGAAGATTTTCAACAAATTTTCATGAAACTTCTACTTAAGTAACACCAAATGATAAGAAAATTTCTAAATTTGAGTCCCCCTTAGTCTTGTGTAACCTTGATTCTACTCATTTATCTGCCAACCCAAATAAAGGTTTTGGTCTCCTGAACCTTTAATGGAATGTTTAGATGAAGGGTTTAAGAGGAAAAGGGAAGGGAGGGTTACCAATTTTAATTTTTGAGTTAAGAGAGTTTTATAATGTTTATTAAAGAGTAAGGATTAGGAAAAAGATTTCATGACAAACTATCTTTTATTGCTTTCCTTCTTAATAATTCTTAACCTAGAGAACATTTACTTGAAATGAGCTTATCAAAAAAAAATTACTTGAAATGAAATATTTATCCTCCGTTCCTCTCCAAAACACTATCCCAAACATGTTCTTAGTGTCTTTCTGTGAGAAACTGAGAATCTTGTTTCCAACGCATCACTCGTTCCTTCATATGTATATAGAGCGCAGTGGCGACACGTGTTTTGATCAAGAAATTTTCATCATCAAGCTTTTCGGTTACGGAGTGCAAAAAGAAAGATGAAACGAAGCTGAAAAAGAAAGAAGAGAGCAGTGGCCACACACGTTAAAGTGAGACTTCTCAACACACACCCTCACACCGAGGGTTGGAAATCTGGAGCGTAAAAATTTGCAAGAATGAACATCTGCGGATGGCCCATATATGGGCAGTCTCCAATAAACAGATCGGATAGGCTCTAATACCATCTGAGAATTCAGGTTAGGCCTACCTCTACCCAAAAGGTAGCTCAGGGGTGAGGGTTGTTGTTAGAAGTCCCACATTGACTAGAGATATGGCATACCTTTATAAAGGGTAGAGCAACCCTCAACTCTTGAGCTAGCTTTTGGGTTCCAAATTCTAATAGTTGTTCTACCCTATATAAGGATTTATTGAGCGATATCTCTGGTCAATGTGAGACTTCTCAACAAGAACAATTAATGTGTCTTCATCTAATAACTTAAGCTTTTAGGATAGTTGGCTCATAATACTTAAATTGTAATTTTGACTTTCACTTTTGTTCTGGTGGAGGGTTTTTATCCTCCTCTCTTTTTTTATGTATCTCCTTTATAACTAAAACTCTTTCTTTAGTTAAAGAAATCCTAATCAATCTCTCCTGACTTTAGACTCATTACCTACAAAAACTCAACAAAAATAATAATATGCTATTTAAATCAATCAAACGCTAATCCACTACACTGCAAGGAAATTTTATGCGAACAGATAAATAAAGTTCAAAAAAATTAAAACCCATGCATGACTCAGAATAAGAGGAAGATATCTTTGGGGGGGGGGGGTAAAAATGATAAAATAAACATGCAAACTATTAACTGGCATTGTAGCAAATGACCTGCGATGAATGCAGCCAAGCGCCAAAGCAATGGATCCAGCAAAGTAGGAATCAGTTGCTCCATTTAAGTCACCAAGCAGTGATCTGGTCTGGTAGCGACCACAATGGGTAAAAACGACATTCAGAAATTGACAAATTAAATAGCACAAACAATATTTAGAAACTATAACTCATGACAATATAATCATACATGGCTGGTTAAGATTAATTGTTCTTGTGTTCTCTCTAAAACCGCCACACACACACACACACTAAAAAGGAGGTTTCTTATAATTAAATCACAGTTCAGTTGTGAGGAATACAAAGTAGCTTGAAAAGAAGACTGAAAAACTTGCCATTCTAGCAGTAAAGATATCATTTCCAAATCGAGCTAAATATCCAAGTCCTTCTGATGATGCTCTACGCTGCGATGCACAAATGTCTCCCTCCGCCAAAATACTCTTCCATTTAAATTTGACAAGCACAAAAGTAAAATCAATTATTGCTCAAATATAATGTGTGTGTGTGTTTAAAAGATTTCCTACCTGAAAAATAGATTGTATCAAACCCAAAATCTCTTGTCCTAATGTTTGTGCTCGAAAAGAAAGCAGAGCCTGCAAAAGACAACGAAATCAATATATTAGGTGAGATCAGTGTTATCAAATAGCGGCTATAGCGGCGCTATGCCGCTATAGCGTAGCGGATTTTTGGCTAATCGCGACGCCGCTATTGCCCGCTATAGCGCGCTATTCCCGCTATTTCCGCTATTCGCCGCCAAATAGCGGCCGAAATAGCGGATTTTTGGCTCACCGCGATGGTCTGCGATCGCGATTTGATAACACTGGGTGAGATCCACGCAAAATGATAATATCAATAAAAGAATGAATGGAACCTTAAAGCCTGCAAGTAGGCCCACACAAATGTTGGTGATACTAGCTGACCGCCAGTGTTGTTTTTTCCCAGCTTTCAGACACTGTTCAATAATTCCCACAAGGGAGAGCATACCACCACTATCCTGAGATATAAAAACCAACTTATGTCAACAACAATAACAACCACTCTCTGAATTCTGCAACAATATAATGACGTTATGTGATGAACTACCTGAGAAGCAAATATGATCCCAAATAAAAGAAGCATCTGGTTCACCAGAGTCTTGCTTATCGTCTCCGGCTTCAAGGTTAGATTAAAGTTATTACGGAAGTGTAAAAATCCAAAAATAATAATAATAACAACGACAACTAAAACAAGGCACCATGGGAAAGCAATATGAATGAGTTGGATGAATAAAGGAAAATACAATTATGAAAGTAAAGAGTTATTCTCATTGTTTTTAAAAGGAAAAGAGTTATTCTAATTTATTTATTTTTTTGAAAAGAGAGTTATTCTAATTTAAATTATACAATAACAAAAAAATCCTTCTCCCACCAAGTGATATCAACTTGGCTTTAGTTAAATGCCAAGTTTTAACCCAAGCCCATCTTGATCAATGCCTTATAAAATGGTTTCTCCTACAGTTTTCCACTACCATCCTCCACCTCAGAACATCTTTCTATCCTCCATCTAATGAATTCATTTTACTAGAGCTCTTTGTCTTCTTCTCCTCACTTGACCAAACCGTCATAGGTGAGCATCTGTAACCTTGTCCTTCAATTCTCAAGAAACCTTCTGGGAGATAAGGTTTAAAAGGTTTGGAAGAAGAAAAAGAGGTCAAGGACCTTGGGTGCTTTGCTCACGGTCATATTAAGGGGGTTGTCATTTCAGATTTGCATAGAAATTGGCAGCCATGATGCACTGTTATTCTTAAATATTGATTTGCAGGCCCATAGTATTGCTTCTTTTAGTAGTTTTCACATGGTCCTTATCCTCTTATCTTCAAGTATCTCATTTTTCTTAATAAAATTTTCATGATATATATATAGAGGGAGTATCTAGTGAGAGGGCATGTTTTTATGTGAGAGTGAGAGGAGTGATTTTCGCCTCTTAAAAAACCCTTGTTCCCTTCCCCTGTTTTTTCACGCACCAACACAGCCCTATGCACCTCCATTGATGTCGAAAGCACAAATCTCCATTGATGCCAACATAATCCTCTGTATCGCTACGACTTAAATTCAATCCAGAAATCTATAAATATGTATAATTAAATAAACTATTCACTAGTTTTCAAAGCTCACTCCAAAGATGCTGAAGAGCTGAGACGAGAGGTGAACCAATCCAGAGGCACAATGGTGTTTTAAGAGGCTTTTAATCTCATCCATTGATTTTGATCTAATGGTTGAAAATCACTCCTCACTCTCACATAAAAACATGCCCTCTCACTAGATACTCCCTCTATATATATATATATAGAATACATCATGACAGTTGGAACTAATCATGAATGGTTAAGATTAAAACATTAAGTCAAAAAGTCACATGACATTTTAGTGGTCACATGACTATTAAATTGTTCAAATCTTGACCATTCATGATTAGATCTAATGCTCATGATTTATTCTTATGTTCTCATATAAAATGATCATTCTCATACGATACATCCTCTCTCTCTCTCTCTCTCTCTCTCTCTCTCTCTATATATATATATATATATATATATATATGTAAGTATTGCTGCTATTTATTTCCTTATGACTCGCAAAATAAAAACTGTGTTTCTATATATATATATATAATTGAAAAACAACTTAAGATACAGTTAGTGCCTTTCTCCATTTCATCGTTGTGATAGATCCAATATACCTAAATGGCTAAACTATGCAACCTATGGCATGCTATGATTCTCAAGTTTCAATTCCAAGCCAGTGCAAGTGGGGGTCTCGCTGAACTTGCATCCTGTATACTGCTGTTTTACTTCTAATACTCAGAAACCATGTGGTCGAACTTAAGGTTTATGTCAACGGCTGTAGTTTATCATTTATTAGCTCAACTCTCCCATTAGTGTTAAAGGTTATAAGGTAATAGTTAAAAGAGAAAAATAATTAGTTAGGTCAATATATAGTAAACTGATAAATCCTAACTGATTCAATAACATTTTGATATAACTACACATGTAGTTGATTGATCCTAAACTAGAAAGTGATTTTTTTCTTAAGTTCCTGAATTGTAATCATCAAAATAATTATTACCTGAGGAAAGCTAGAAATTTCGTTCTCCCATACGCAGGGCATAATGCCATCTTTTCCGCCTTGAAAAGCTCGGAGTTCATCTTCAAACCAATCCCTTTTATCAAATATAAATATACAGGAGTAAGATAGTAAAACAGAAGAGGTAAAAGAGAGAGGGACCTAAAACGAACTATAAACTTGTCTTCAAAATAAAGCTAGAAAATTTGCAATTTGCACTAAATCACTAGAAAATATTTAACTCCAGAAAATCTAGCCAACCTTTGTCGAAAGCCATTAATGGTAGTAAAATGAATAAGAGAGATGTTAGAGTATATGTGAGTTAGTTATTAGTTAAGTCTGCTTCAGTTAGTTAGAAAGCTGTTAGTTCAGCTTTCTGTTGTAACTTGTAAGCAGTTATCACTGCACATCTCTATATAATCATGTAAATCAATATTACTCATTAACAATAACAATGAGAATTATCTCTCTCTCCCTCTCTCTCCCTCTCCTATCTCTATACTGGATTCTACCAAGAGAAATGTAGAGTGGATACAGGCAAGAACAACCAACACTTTTAGTCTACCTTGAACAGCTTCAAAATAATCCGAAAGAGTGAGTTAGTATAACCTAACAAAAACAGAGTACTTTTCTCGCAATTTAAAGCACTTTTCTCATTTTGCAAACAAGACAGGAGACATTTTTTTATTTAAATTGACATCAAGGGTTCGTCGTCATTTACTCCAATAAATAAGAAAAGATACTATTAAGTAAAATTGAATAATAGCCAGATTGAAACCTTCCAGGAATCCATGGACCCAACCATGCATCTCTCTTGTCTAACAGCGACCTTAAGCACGAACTTTCTTTACATTCTGAAGCACGCCTTATTCCAACAAACAATAACAAATACACAGATCAAACAAAGAAGATTTAACAATTAATCAATTATTACATAAGTGAAGAAAATGATTAAATTTTAACATTTATTTTCAACCAGCTTTCGTTGAAATATAAAACAAGATACCACAAATTTAACATAATTTCTTCATTATGTTCAAGAAACTTTATAATTTATTAGGAGTTAACATGATGAAAACTTTTTCAAAAGCCAAGTTCCTTCTTCATCAAACCTTCTAAGTGTTTAAGAATAGTTCTGAATCAGTTCCTTAACTAATTTTTCAGCTGCTGTTTTTCCTTGGAATTCAATAGTTGCCCTATTAGAGGATGTTAAGCATATCCTAGGAACTTGGACTACTTTTTTATTAATATTTTCCGATGAATCAAGAAGTAAAGAGGCTAGACTCTAGAGTCTTATGGCAATGGGCAATCTACATTACAATTTGGTGCATATGATTGCAGCATGTTAGGACCCAATTGCAAGGTATGGGACTTGAGTCCCATATTTGAAGTATGGGAATCTAATGTGGGGTTTTTATAAGGCCTTGGGCTCTCCAACTACAACAGCTAGCTTTTGTGGTATCGTTCTCCCAAGGTTTTTATCAATTGGTATCAGAGCCTTCCACCAAGTCTCGCACGGCATGGGTGGTGACGCTGGCATTGCAGTGTTCGCCCAGGACTAGTCAAAGAGCTAGTGCACAGCCACCCGCATGGGCGCCGGGGCTGTGGAGCGTGGTGGGATGTTAGAACCCAATTGCAAGGTATGGGACTTGAGTACCACATTGGAAATATGAGATTCTAATGTGGGGTTTATGATACTTTTATCCTTATAGAAGTTTCTATGGCACAACAGTTGATTTAGGATAAGAATAGATATTGGCTTCTATTTGTTAAAAGCACAAAAGTGGTTTAAACCAGCAAAAATAATAAGGAATCGACCGCTTTTCTTTTTTGCAAATTGTTGTTTTGAATTTACTTAGTTGAGAATGATTTATCAACTCTAATTCATCATAATTTCATCGCTTCCTTATGAAGTCTCTTTTATCAAAAGCAGAAAATTATTCAAAATGATATCAATTTGGAAAACTAGAAAGAAGAGAAAAACACCGCTATTGCATTTTTGCACAACTTCTCATAATACCAAAACAACACTCGCATGACATTTAAAAGGATCCTACACAAAGGAAAGTTGAAACATGTTTTTTATGTATTAGAAAATGATGTTCAGCCCCAAGTCAAAATTTAAATGATGTTATTACGGATAAATACAACATAAACACTACCTGAATGGAAATGTACAAAGTTGAATAATCTGAGGATGGTCATTTTTAAATGACGCTGGATCAGGAAGAGATTGGTAAGCTATTAAAGTTTTGATGATGAAGATGTCCACTGCAGGCTTGACATGTGGTAGTTCCTTGGCTCTTAGTGCCGATATGTATGATAATGCACTGATTTCAACACAGGTTAGGAATTACTATCAACTGTCAAATGAAGTTACAGCCATAAAAAAACAGAGCCAATTTACAACGAGCTGTACCTATTAAGATACAAAAGAACTGGTTGAAGTAGAACACCATCATTCACAACATTAGGAGATATAAAGCACTCTATAAATGCTGTGAGTGCATGAACAGCTGCAGACCATACACTACAAAATATATAAGACGAGACCATGAATAACACATGCACAATCAGAAGCACTTCTTGTTTTCAAGACAGAAGACATGGAACAAAATAGCATGCTATGAAACTTTTAATCAAATCTAAATGATAAGAAACCTTTGGATCCTGAATACCTTCTCACTTATCTCGAGTCTCGACTCTGTTCAATTAAACAATTGTTGAAGGACAAACGAAGTCCCACAATCCCACATCGATGAGATATGGTCAAAGGAATCCTTATAAAGGGTGGGGGAGTGTCGGAGGACAAACGAAGTCCCGCATCAACTAGAAATATGATCAAAAAACTCCTTATAAACGGGTGTGCGATCCTCACACCAAAGCTAGCTTTTGGAGTAGAGCTAGACCCATAATCGAATTCAAAGATAGTATAGAGTCTATCCTAGAAGCCCATTTAACCAAGGGAAGACAAAAAAATATAGGGGGTTACTTTTTGCACACCCCAACATTGCTATGTGCACAGCCAAATGATTTTCGTCCCAAATACCATTATACTAGACTTCCAGAAGTTCATGTTCCAAAAGGTGAAAAATATCACTTCTGAAAATCCAACTTCCGGAAGTGTAAATGTTTTTTCTTCTGAATTACACTTCCGGAAAAGAACTACAAGTTCAGGAAGTGAACTTTTTTTACTTTCAGAACTTGAACTTCCCAAGGTGTAAAACTAACTCTAACTAACAAATAGAACTATTAGATTAACAAGTGTGACTAAAAGAAGTCCCACATTGTATTGACAAGCAAGTGTACTATCGAAGTTAAAGGACTCACTTACCCATTGCCTTAATTGCCTTATGGTTTTGTGGTGATGTGGATGTAACTTAAATTGTGATATGGTATCAGAGGTGAAAATGCCTAACAGCTCATGATCCAAAAAATCTAAAAAGAAAACAATATCGATGAAAAAAATTCAAAAAAAAAAGTCATCTAGGTCTTTGAGGCTCAAGTTAAAAGATGATCCAAAAAAAATCTAAAAAGAAAACAATATCGAAGAAAAAAATTCAAAAAAAAAGTCATCTAGGTCTTTGAGACTCAAGTTAAAAGATGAAGGAGCACAAGTCCAACGACCTCTTGAGTACAAGCCCGGACAAACAGGCAAGTCATAAGGCCTCTGAGGCTCAGAAAGGAGCACAAGTCTAACGACCTCTGATGTTCCACTTGAGTACAAACTCAGGCAAAAAGCAAGTTCTAAGGCCTCTGAGACTCGAACAAATGAGTACAAGCCTAGGCAACAAGGAGAAAAAAAAATGGAGTCCCACTTGAAGGGGGAGCATTAGAGTAACAAGTGTGACTAGAAGGAGTCCCACATTGTATAGATAAGCAAGTGTACAATAGTATATAAGTTAAAGGACCCACTCACCCATTGCCTTAAGTGCCTTAAGGTTTTGTGGTGATGTGGATATAACTTAAATTCTAATAAGAACCACCACTCGTGGCCCCCTTTAGATGTTAGGTCAATATCTACCACTATGGAAGGAAATTGAAAAATAATTAACAATAACATTCACAAGATGGATGAAGAGTTCAATTAAGAAAAAATAATCTAAATAATGAAACCACAGAAAACATAGAAGATCAAGATAAGAATTGTATGACCAATAAAGAGTAATAACGCTTGGGATGTACTTACTATATCCTTGACATTAAATCTTCAGTCTTTGTAATTTCATTTTCGGGGTTACCAGTAAAGAGGGTGGCCCATAAGGCAAGAATGTCAAAGACGTCATCTTCAAGCTCCTGCAGGCAGGGAAAAACCTCATGACATGTGGATTTTGCTAATAACAGTTATACGGCATATCACAGAACCAGTCCTGATATGATTTTCAAGTGTCATATTACCAAATCTTATAAATAGTGCATAAAGATTATGTGTTATAATTTTTCAAGAGGAAAGGTAGCTCCAAAAGCTCCCTTTGCAGAGAAATTGGTAAGGTCTCCTCTTAGGGGGGATATGTGTAGAGACTAGAGAAGACTTGTAGAAAAAACGAAAAGGAGGGTAGACCAAATTGATGATAAACTCATAGTTAGAGGTAAACTATAGGCCAAACCATTGGGAGAGATTTAAATTTCAAAGGTCTATCATTGGGCTTCCTTCAAGACTAGACATTATAGCATTATTTGATAAATCTATTAGACTCCGCCTAATGGGAAAGGACTTCAATTGTTGTTCTATAAAACTATAGAAGCTAAGAATTGGAAATACGAAGATTTGATTGGGAGCCTCTAAGACCGATTCCCTTGGATACATGACTCTTCTCCTTAACATTAAGCCTTAATTGTAATACTGATGTCAAATATTTTCACACGCTTTTCTTTACCATTAGTTTTGTTTCATAACAAATTTTATCTTAAGCAAAACTCCAACAATTCAAACTTCTTACCTCCTTTGGTAAAGAAGCTAATAAAGATGATAAAAGCAACCATCCAGCTTCTTTCTCAACTGCAGCAGCCCCAGGATTGCGACTATGTTCCGTCAGCAATTTCTTTGAAACCCCAAAAACTAATCTGGGAAGCCTGCTTATAGTACATTATTACTTATTATTTAAGAAAATCAAGCAAGTATTAAGCTTCATACATGGCACAGCTTCTGTTGTTATCTAGCATCATACCGAGAATGAAACTAGAAATGTAAATTATAATTGGTTTTGACTGAGAGAGAAACTTTAGTCCACCTCAAAGAAGAAAACTAGAAGAGCAGATACTGAAATATGAATGATGGCCTTCCATGGGAAACATCAATAAATAGAAGAACTAAAAAGATATAAAGATAAAAGCTGTTGATTAGCAT
This sequence comes from Lotus japonicus, assembly GCF_012489685.1. NCBI lineage: Eukaryota > Viridiplantae > Streptophyta > Magnoliopsida > Fabales > Fabaceae > Lotus > Lotus japonicus. Next base: position 60,225,225 of record NC_080041.1, on the reverse strand, counting down.
TTAAATCAAGTAATGATCATATACTCATTTTACAAAGTAAAAAACTGTAACATATTAAGAGTCTGAATCAGCTCTCGCATTCTTTTGTGTTTAGTTTAGAATTTTTTTCATTCAAATAATTGGACACCTCATCATTTAGATTAAATCAGGTGTTGATCAACTTCCATTCTATCTCTAAATATGGATAAAAATTATGATGCAAGTAAAAGGACAAAGCATTTTCAAATCCAAGTTAGTCACACAATATATATGTCTACACGCATGCATTCATATATATATATATATATATATATATATATATATATATATATATATATATATATATATATATATATATATAGGCGAAAAGAATTCATCAATTTGGTGTAAAAAGAAATGTAACTAATCCAGGTCTGAAATAAAGTAAAATAAAGGGGAAGACAAGTTACCTTGCAGGGTAACCAAGAGGTAATTTTGGAGAAACAGAGACTAAAGCTGCCAAGACAGTAGCCTGCCCATGCAAAGAATCAAGCTCAAGCTGTAAATTGCTTCCCTGCAGACAATGTATTAATGTCAATTCACAAAAAAAGTTACAACAAAGCCACTAGTTGGGCTTTGATCTTTAATCTCTCCACAAATAAAAAGGTTAAAACTCAGCTGAATACAAACTTTTTCTTGTGCAATTTTAAAAACTTTGCAGCGCAAGGTCTATATAATAATTAGTGTTGTTTCAATGGTTGGGCTGACCAGTATGAACTTCTATAGTAAATTTTTTTCTAAAAAAAGAAATATTCTATAGTGAGTTTTAAAGTGGAATACTTGTGCCACCGAGTGTCAGTTTCGCTCCATCAATATCAGAAATGTAAAATCACTCAAAACAACCATGAGCAGAACACCAAAGTGAACCGCAATGCCATCTTATCCTATAACATGCGAGTGCAATCACATGCCCGAGTAGATTGGCCATTCTACCTCACATAATTGAACGCTGCCGTAAAATTCGTTTCCTTATTCTTAACAAAACCTTTAAAAGTTACGGGCAAACACAGTGTTCACAAAGAAGAAATTTAGATTGCTAGCCAATGACTAGACCTTAAATGGAGCTTTAGATTGCAAATGGGCTTAAAGAAGAAATTACTCATTATAAGGTGAATAAGTAAGAAATGAAAACAGGACAATAATTTCATAATGAAATGAAGGGAACTTCATTTTTATTAATCAATTAGAGGTTCCACTCAGCTGCCTGACTAAACCTAGTTATCAATGCATTTTGTCTATCTTTTTCATGTATCTCATTAGTACCTTAATTATGGAGGATTTCTCATCCCCAACTCTGTCGTATTCTTACCTTCAGTGAAATTTGTTTTACCCATAATAATGAAGAATGCAATAAAACTTTAAGAACTATACCTTTTCAAAAGAAACACTCTCTCTTAAAGCGGTAAGATTGGTCACCCCGTATGAAGTTAAACCGCCAACACAAGTTGGATCAACTTCAGCCAATGCACGTAATGCCCAAAGCAGCCTCAATTCGAACCTAACAATATGCATATTTCAAACAGATATA